>NW_023615049.1:0-60001 GCF_013339695.2 Rhipicephalus sanguineus
ACTACGTGTTTCAGCGCAACAGGATTCGGAAGTTCAGTGCCCATCACTTGTACAAGTTGCGTGAAAACTACAAACTGCAGCAGCAGCACCTTAACAAGATACTGGAGAACCTCAACCTCGAGAGCTGCCGGAGTGTCTGTGCCCGCACTGACTCCATCATCTTTGATCCCGCCGAGATCGGCCTGGATCCTCCACCTCTGGGAATGCTGCCACCACCGGTCATCTTTCCTCTGTTCATGGATGAAGACACTGAAAGCCAGATTTCCGCTTACTACACTCCAGACACACTGTCGCAGGTGTCACCCGACGAAGTGGTTCTGCAACCAAACTTTCCTAACCTAGATTCTTTCCCGGACTTTGCTGCAGAGCTTCCAGTCATACACATGCCAGACATGTGTGCAATGGCGCCAGATCAGCCAGGTCCCAGCTGTTTAGCACCGACAAATGTTGTAGCCGTGCACCTGGACTGTGACCCAAACTCTGATGTAGCTGCATCGGAGGTACCGCTACTGCAGAACTCCTCACATGAAACTGCAGTGTGATGCTGTGAACGTGAATAGAACTGTACTTAAGTCAAACTTTGAACCAACATTCGCAGTTCTTTTGAGACATGTGCAGCTTGCTCCAGGAATGAAGTTGGTTGAGCTCTCGGAGACCTACCCAGCTTAATGTTATGGACAAACGAAACCCGAACAGCCAAGCTCCGACATGCAAACACTACTATGTCCAACGTGCTGGCAGTGTGCGCGCAGCTTGGTAATTGGGCTTTAAGAAGGGTCAGAAATGCAGAAATAAATACTTGTTTCAAGTGAGACACATCCAAGATCGAAACCTTCGCCTACAAGGCTGTACCATGCTTACAGTTGCTTAGGTTGTGAGGTGCATTGCATATTTTCGTACCGGTGTCTTAGAGAAGCAGTAGCAACAGAAGTGCTTTTACTAGCACATATATGGACATATCATTACAGAGAGCACATAAACATCAGCAAAACACGGAATAATCCATTTATCTTCCGGAAGACACACCTTCCCCCAAATAAACAGCTGCCACATTTCAGGTTTTAGATAAGCCAAGTTTCTGTGATAGACGGTATGCACCTTTGATTTCAAAGGAACACGGTAGTGAGTATCCTCAATATTCCAGGCTTCAGCTTTCGAACTATCCTTGTCCCCCCTGCACCGTGAAAGTGATCGACCACTGCTTATTTCCAAGCACACCTCCGCTAGAGGTCGCAGAAGACTAATGCTAGCACCCCCAAAATGTAGAGAATTCTATGGTGCAAAGAAACTTTTATAGTAATTATTACACCCATGTCTGTTATGTTAGTGTATTATTGTTTGCAACTTTGAATGGTTGAGAATTTTTTTTGTCTGAACTATTTCTTTTATAAAAATAAAACTATGTACCTGCTTTTTTGAAGATGTTGTGTTGCTGGGCAGACATATCGGTGGGACTTGTAAGCATTCGGCCATGGCGGTAAATATTGTTGCGTTTACATGCTAATACAGTGGTGGTCCAGCCAGTTTGGGATTCTGAGCAATTTCGGAGCAGGAAAAAGATGTCTGAGCAGAAGGAACTGTTTTCCGAAGCAGGCAAACTTCTGCTTGCAATCACCTGGAGCAGTAAAACATTATGTCTATTGCTTTTTAGTGCATATTCTTATTAGTGAGCAAATAGGAAATGCTGCTCCAATAAAAAGAGGGATTAAACACCAGCAGTCAGAGACCAGCCATTAATGAGGCTGTTCCCATAAGATAATGTCCTATGCTGGCTTTACCTCAACATACAAGATGTGCATTGCGCTGAAGCATTAGTGACAAGGTGAGCATGGCATATGTGGTTTCTGTGAGTGACAGGTGTCAAAATGCATTTGCTCCAGGTTTTCATGAAGGGGAGGGATGGCCACCACTACAGATACATGCCAAATCACCACTTATATAATGAGAAAGGCCAATTATATAATGAGAAAAAGGGCACAGGTGAAAATGGGGGGGGGGGGGGGGGGACTTTTGCAGCAATCCTGGGAAAGTTGTTAGCGTTTGGTCCCAACCAAAAATATTGGGGAGGGGGGGGGGGGACGACTGCTTGACAGCGGGCAGAATAGTGAACTTTGGTGCACTGGGAGCACCACTGAAGATATAAGAGGAACTGCAGAAAACGCAATGCCACTGCCTTCTTAGGTGCTCTTGTGCACTATTTAATCCTTTTAAGTACTCCATCCCAGCATGTACAACTTTGGAGAAGTAGCACACTGTCAAACTGCGTGCATGCTTGAATTATGTGACCAGAAATTTCCAGAAGTGTTCAGCCAGAGTTTAATTACACAGGAAAATTAACTACAAAGCTTAATGCTCTAAAGAAATACATCAACTATGAAAGAAATTGTAGTGGGAAGCTCGGGTGTTGTAACATGCAGAAAAAGCATGGCATATGTGTGTTCTTGCATTCTGTTCCAACAGGACTGCATTTAGAAAACGAAGCTGTGGCAAGTGCTTTACCAAAGCATAGGAGTATACCACGGAATGAGATGTGTGCCTAGTATCACAAAACATCCCACATGACGCCTATCTCAATATCCATGAACATTCCTGAACTTGGAGTATGGTATGAAGTCAAATTCTGGCTGAAATACTGCAGCATAATGTCAAAGAAGTAATTACAGAACACATTTTCTCTTACCACCTCAATTAAAAACTCAGAAGAGCCAGCATAAGATTCTGGGAAGGGAGTGTAGCACTATAACTAACATTGCCGTATGGTACAAAAGCCTTTTCATATAATAACCCTGTCACATGGCAAATCTAATGTCATTTGTTTGCTGTCACACGGGGAAACTAATGCCATTCAACGAAAACAACATTTTCGGCCGAATGAGTTTACGAAACACATTCGGAATCGATTTAAGACCGAATGTGTAGTCTCGGTGCCAGGGACCTTGTACGGAGACGGCTATTGATGAATGTATATGTAACTTCTGTAATTCGTAAATATTTTATTTTTTACTAGACTAATTAATTACTGGTTTGATGACGTAATAGAATGCGCGAAAGTTTCTAATAGAAAGCTACTCTCAATTACAGCAGCTAGACGGGCTGGGCACCGGCCATGTTTAATTTGTGCTCTGTTGTCGTTTTTGCCTGGATCGTGGGTGTTGATCGTCTGATTGCACGTGTTTTGGTGACCAATGTCGTGACTACACGAATTAGCTGCCGCTGTGTCGTTTTTGCAGTCGCAGTGTCAGTCGTGCTTATAGTACATTAGAATAACACACTATAGTTGTGCTCTCACGCCCCATCATATCATATGCCATGTTGGTTTTCGCTTGGTTCTTTGGCTTGACTTCGTTTGTGTCGTGCAGCTGTGGCAAGTTGTGTATAACGGCTGCACTTATATTCTTGGAGCAACTTTTTAGTGATAAAATTATTTTCGAGGATGCACACACGTTACATGCAAACTTTGATAGATTTTTATTTCTCCCAAGTCACAGCTCAGGAGGGCTACTGTCATGGCCATCATTTTAGAATGATATTTGTTTTCATCGTGTGACGGCAGGCAGGTAAAATGACATTTAGTTAACCTAATGTCTTTCATTGTAAATGACGTTAGATTTGCCGTATGACAGGGGTATAAGTCGTGTATGAGAAGTTGGTGGGTATCAAATGCAGGTCCTGCCATATGTGTTGTTCTCTCGTTTCTTTGCCTACGAGACAATTTCACAGGAAGGTGCAAGCACGGCAGTGGTGAAACAAGACATCCCATTTCAGAGGAGTTTCCTTCTTGATTGCTGTTGATCTACTGCGCACATTTCCACAACTTTTATTACTGCATACAAGGACCTATGAGTGGCATACAGACAGTAAGCTCCTTTGTCTGCACTGTGCTTTTCCAGGCATTCAAACTCCTTTCTGTAAGTTGCCTAGAAAATTCTACCCCTACTGAGGACACCTTCACACAGTCGATAGGGTGCCATCCTATTATTGGCGACAAGATTCCGCTTTGCCAAAGCCATTTCAGTGCAGCTTCTGGAGCACCTAAAACTTCACTTTAGAGCAGCAAATCAGCTTTTAGGAGCAGTTACCACAGTCCCAGAATTTCAAAAACAAACACTGAAGTTTCTAAGCCGGAGCAGTTGTACAATGTTCACAATACTTGAAATTGAGTCACTGCCTTTAGTTTGTAATGATTTGCACAACCAGTATAAAGGATGCTTTTTTTCAGAAAATACAGACTTTTAACAAAAATTCTATGACAGTCACGTTCCTGTCATTTTCGTATACATACATATGTCAAGGCGGAAATACTTCGTCGCAACTAAAATGATAATGACGAGACTAACAAAAACATCCTTAACTTTTTAATTATTCACTTCAGGGCAGTTGTTTATATTAAAAAGTTGTAGTGCCTGCCAATTTATGGCATATCCACTTTTTTTGGAAATAACGAAAGCTGCATGTAATTCGAGATATTCATAATTGAATTTGAAGGGTGGAAGCGAAACTGATCGTACTGGGCACGCAGAAAACGTGGCCTCTCCATTACGTCAGACTGGAGCTACTCATGACAAGGAAGCGGCAAAATTTAAATGAAGGCACGTTGTGGCTGTGTCTTTTTGTGAAAAGCAGCAAGTCATCTCACTTGCGCCAGCGGATCGAGTTACCTTTACCTGTGGTGTTTGGGGTTTATCTGTTTCTTTCGTTCTGTGCGCAAGAAAACCGCACCATCAACCTTATCTTTCTCTGTGAAGCATAAAACTCAGGGGAAGCCATTGCGGCACGTGAAATAATTTTTCGCTTCTGTTTATAGATTAACCCTTCCAGGGTCAATGACGTATGTGTACGTCCTCCACGAACACCTTGAAAATTGTCATTGATGTACATGTACGTTATCGCCTATATATTTAAAAAGCGCACCTTTTTCGATCATTTCTCTTGCATGGCATATGCTGCCACATTGCGGGAATACAGTCGCCAACCATTTATATGGACACTGAAATTCGGACATGAGTGAAACATGAGGACGCCATGACAAGCTGTCCACGATGTTTACAATATTTTTGCTTAGTTGCCAGCGCTGAAAGGTTGCACTGGTCGCGCCAGTGTAAAAGCCGATGCAGAATTTAGAATAGCCGATCTCGAAGGCTATATCTGTTGGCTACACGTAATGGTCTCCTTTCGGCTTTAGCCGCCGAGTATACAGTGAATGGATACCACGGCCAAACCGCAAGTTAAGCCAAGCCACGCATACGACATGGACACGGAATTTTTGCGCTCGTATTTTATTCTTGTATTTTATTTATCCAGTGCAGGCCCATAGCCAGCCCACCCCATTCTTATTCTTCAGTGACTTCAGTCTCATGGTTCGGCTCTGCAGTCACTACCTGTCCTAAGCAGACACATTCTTTTACCACTTCCCGTGCCTCGCTACCAATCACAAAGCATTGTACTCTTCCAAGACTGTTGAACATTACTTCAGTTTTCTGCATATTAATTTTCAGACCTACCGTTCTGCTTTCCTTGTCCAATTCAGTAATCATGATTTCGAATTCGTCCCCTGAATTGCTCATCAAGGCAATGCCAGCAGTGAATCGCAGGTTACTAAGGTAATCTCCAGTAACTCGTATCCCTAAATGTTCCCAATCTAGGGCCCTAAAAACCTCCTGTAAGCATGCGGTGAACAGCATTGTGGGAGATCGTGTCTCCCTGCCTCACACCCCCCTTGAATGGATTTTGTCACTTTCTTTATGGAGGACTGTGGTGACTGTGGAGCTACCGTAGATTTCTTCCAGTATTTTTATATATGGTTCATTGACATCCTGATTCCGTAGTGCCTGAATCACTGCCGAGATTTTGACCCAATCAAATGCTTTCTCGTAACTTAAAGTCTGGGTTTCCGGGTTACCAGGTTTCCCAGCTATCTTTAGCCAAGGGTTAAAAAATACAATATTAGAGGCAGGCGAGTGAAATCAATTGCAAATTGCTGACAGTCACCTTGCACACTACAGACAATTTTTTGTTTGGTAATTAGTAAATCAGGATTATTTAACTAAATCTAAATCGCTAAATAATGACTTTAGGCAAGAAATGCGACTTGCAAAGTTCGAGAGCGTCTTCAGAAACCCCCACTGCCTTACAGTATAACCTCATTACAACAGGCCTTCATAGTGAAGAGGGTTATGGTCTGTTGTAAAGGGAGTATGTAAAATCCAAGTACTGTTACAACAGACTTTTATGTAAACACTGAATGGGTCTGTTATAACTGGAGAGAATTACAAATCACAAACATGGTCTTATTCTTAATGGGGGAACAACAACAACAACAACAACAAAAAAAAAAGTGAGATTTTTGGAAAATTGCATTTTCAGTTTCTGTAGCTCTTTTTATCTGATTCCAAAATATCTCCACTGAAAACTATGTAGAAGTGCTATAAAAATTTTTTTGGGCCTGCCGACTTCGCGAATATTGCGGAAATAGCAAAAAAGAGAGCATTTCTCCGTGTTCAAGTTCTCCATTTCAGCTAGCTCCTCCATTCAGTAACAAGTGTACAAAAAGCACATGTTTGAAGTTCAATTCAAGGCCTCCGATTGGCTGTTTCTGCTGTGATGCACGCTTTGGGAGGGTCGTCTGCTGCTTGTGCGTCGCCAGGTCATGGCTGTCGAAAATTGCGCTACTTAGTGATGCTTTCGCACTCGTTCTGTGTTCGCGGGTCGATAATTTAGAATACAATTACGCATTCAATAAGGTGGTGTGCTGGGCCAGTTGGTGCAACATATTGGAGATTGTATGAGCGGAAAACGACAGGAATCTGTCCTGTCAAGTTCTTTCCTTCTATTCCTGTCGTTTTCCGCTCGTACAATCTACAATACAATTATGCTTTGGTTTGGCAGCTGCAAGCGGAAGCTCAATCATCAGATTATGATAGCGCACCGCACTCGTTGCGAACATAGCAGACGTGCGACGTAGTTGTGTTGCTAGCATTGACTCATTGGACCTGCTCCGCTGTTAGAGGTTCTGCTATTCAGCACTTCGGAGCCTATGACGAAGACCACCGCGGAACAACTCTTTGTACTCGCGATCACGCATGACGTACTTTGAAACATTGGGCACCGCGGCCACACACATCGCAACCGAGCTTTCTACTCGATGTCATGGCTAGGCCTAACTCCGCTCACGGTGCCAATGTACGAGACGAATTCGAATTTTGCGGGCAAGAACATCGCGCTAGCAGACATGCGAAAGCGAAGAAGCCGCAATGTACTTCGTCGCAAGCAACGATTCACATCACCCGCTGGCTCTTCGGAATCGCAGATGGGCATTTTGCGCATTGGCAGCGGACCCCCCGGCCAAGCTCGCCGCGCAGCGACCGCTCGGAGAAGCGGTGGCAGCAGCTAGTGATTTCGCGCGTCAGCGTCCCAAAACGCAACACCAAGCACGCTGCGCGCCGTTTTTTTGTCGCTACAGCTAGCCATAGCTGATCATTGACAGACCACAGATCGGCAGCCTTCGCTCTTAAATCGGTACGTTGACATCCGCGGTGCACTGTTCCCATCCCGAAAGTATGCTAAGCGATGTTTGAAGTCGGAAGTTATTGAATTTGGGATATCCATGGTAGAAAAGTCTGCCGTAAAGGAGTCCTGACCACCTTGTTGGCCTGACATGTTAGTCAATTATATCCGAATGTCCGCTGTACCAGAATCCGTTGTAAACGAAGCTCCATCAATGGAAAAAATATGGAGGTCGGCATAACGCCGCAAATTGGTATGTAGTATCCGAATGTCTGTTGTAAACAGATCCGCTGTAACAAGGTTACACTGTATTTGCGATAAAGAAAGTCTCACCTATACCATCTTTTCCAAGCTGCAAAGAAAGCTCCCGAAATACAAAAAGAACCACGTGACTAGCGCATTCACGCGCAGCAAACATGCTCTCAGCCGTGGTTTGAGCGAACGACATCGGCTGCGACTTGCTGGCTCCGTTTGTGGGAGAGCACGCGCGCCTATTTCCTTTCCTTAACGCTGGCGCGATTGCGGACTGACAGCGGGAGCCAAGAGGCCACTAGGAGGGAAGCCCTGTCGCCCCTTTCCTGGCAACCCCTTCTTTCCCGCCGCGAGGTGAATAAAACAGCCGACCAGGCAGAGAGACGGCCTATCTTGCTCTGCTGACCTGTGGGAACGACCCATGCACCAGATCACCCCGAGGACCCGCGAGCCATAAGCATTACCCTTTGTTATCGACTAGAGTGGACTATCCCGCTACGCGACATTTACGCGTTATTGCTAGTGTAGCAATAAAGTGTTGTTTGTTGTTCTAGCCTGTTGCCTTATTCGCTCGAACCCGTCGTAGCTGCGATGACTTGCGCTACGGGAAGGGGACGTTGACACGTGCACAGTACGACTGTTTGCGGCTGGAACCGGAGCTAGGCTTCTGCACCAACCGTACACAGAGCGGACCCCTTCACGTTGCAGCAGTAGGCCAATAAGTTGGCGGTGTTTTCTTGGCCCGCGTCAGCCAGTTGGCGCACGTGACGGTGCAAGTTGTAGCGAGCGCGGGCCAAGAAACCACCTATGTTTTAAACTGCAACTGTAGGAGCACTGCTTTTTATTCCTAAGTTGAAATTCCCATGCGACAATGAGGCATTGTGGCCAAGTTGTTCCCTTCCTTCTGAGGCACCTGTTACGTTGCAACTGTGAATCTGTTCTTGTGTAATATGCTACAAGGTGTGCTCCAAACTGGCCAAGCGGCCATGTTGACCTTTCATACAGCTTGGCCCGTCTTTACCATGAGATTATCCACATGAGTGGTGCAAGTGATCCCCATGTACTCCTGCTTTTCACACGCAAAAGTATACCCTTTGCAATTTGTATTTGCTACCCAAACATTGCGTCTACGACGCATTTTGGTCCTGAAATTTACTCCCGGCACACATAGTTAGTAAAAGTAAGTAAGGCCTTCAAGAATGGCGTTTGTTAACGCTGCCACTTTAGCACAGACTCATTGTTATTTGCCAGAGAAGTTCATGGTCTTCTCGCACTGCCATAGTGTTTCTTGAGAGCCACTGCAGCAGTAGTGCGCACTTCCTCTCACATCTTCAACTATTGGTGCCAACAGAATCACATGCGACAATTACATTTCTGTGGATCACGCCATTCTTGCCTCCGCAGTTCTATCTGTCACTGAGATCGTGGTTAATGTGCCGATGCATGCACCAGTGACGCAGTTTAGAAGAAGATGGAGCAAGGCAGCATTTTTGGATGGCTCCTCTTGGTGATGTTCTACTTTTGTAAGGCGTTTGACCAGCCACTGGCCACGGCAGTCTGGCACTGTGCCACCTACGCTGCATTATTGCTTGGAGATGCCGACACATCCAGCAATCATCCCGCGAAGGTATTGCCAAAAGTTATCACGGCCAAGTGTGGGAGCGAAATCTTCACTGGCCATAGCAGCACTAGACTCGACACAAAATTTCGTGACCGAGATAGCCTGCGGGATCGATTCCTGCAAACATGCGTATATCACCTACCAAATATCGACAGCGAATATAGCTTGAAAGGTATTTGATATGAATTTTGAAGTTCGCATGCCTGATACAGCGCTATACGCCGCACCTCGCGACTGACACCCTTGAAAGTGACTCCACCCCCCTACTTCCCCGACATCACCACGCTGCAGCCGATACAACAATTTATGATGACGTCATAGTCACCATTTCTCTTGTCACGCTTGCGCCCGCACACTACTTTTCGGCGGCGGCTCGCGAGTCCGTGGCACACTGGTTGAAAGTCGTGTTTGGCGAACCTGCTTTTCCGTTCAATGTTCGAAAAGGACTTCCCGATTTCCTTGTGCTGTCTGGGCTGCGGACTGCATGGAAGTGAGTCACAGTTATGTGCGCTGAAGTGGTCGAGAGTTTCACACGCTAGGTGGTGATACAGTCGAACCCGTTTATAACGAACTCGAAAGTGTCGCGAAAAGTGGTCGTTATATCAGTAGTTCGTTGTATATGGACTCGCCCTTAAAAACGTGCGCTTAGCGGCCAAGCCGTTTTTTTTTCTTTGTGCACTTTTATTAAAGTGCTAAACAACCCCTTCGGTGACAAGCTAAGCCTTTTCGCGTCGTGAAGCGATGCTCGATGCGTGCTGACGAGTGAATTAACTGCCGTTGCAATGAGCTGACACCGTTTCACCGAAGCGCGGTACCGCGACGTGGAGCCGATCATCCCTGGCTAGTTGCGTGCAGCGCGTCGCCTACTCGGGTCGCGGAGTCACTGCCGGGCCGCTTGCTTTATGCCGTATGCGCGCGTTTGTACGTTCCTCGTGCCTGCTTCACTCCGGACCGTGCACGGGTGCGGCGACTAGCCTCTTCGTTCAACGCGGCGAAAACGAGCATTTTCCAAGCAACGCGCACTTTACGTCTCCGCGATGCTCTCGCGGCCCTGCACGACGATGCGCGGCGCACTTCAGTTGTCACCTAGTCAAACACGCAGTATACGCTCGCTGTCAGTGCATCGACGTTTCTCGGTGCCCGCGCGGCTCAATAACAGCGAGCTACTTTCGTTTCTACAAAGCGACGCGCAGTTTAAAGCGGTCTCACACGACGCGGCGGCGGCGAACTTGCGAACGGCAGCATGGCTCATGGCGCGCCTGTACCGCCGTCAATCCGCAGTGTACGGCGTACGTCACACGCGCAGCCGAGCAGATATCTACAGATGACTGTGATAAGGTTGTCGGCTATAAGTCATAATGGCACGTTCATCGACGGCCGCCACCTCGCCTTCGCTCTTTTCTGATGCTTATCCGCGAAGGCATAGCCGCACCCGCGCGGAAGTCGTAATCACCGATCGCCCGGTCTCTGCCGTTACCGAAAAGACGGACGACTTTTCGCGGCACATTCGACGAGTTTAGGGACACAGTGAACCTTTTTGCGATGGAAAGTTATTTATCACTTCTTGCATTTATGCCTTCTTGCGTTCCAAGGCATTGTTTGGTTCATCGCAGGCGGTCGTAGCTGCAGAGAACGGCGTCAGGAAAGTTACTGTACGAAAGCTGACCGCAAGGCTTCATGCTGCCTACTATTTTTTTCCCCTCACTGCCATTCTACCACTGAAGAAACGCCTGGAAAGTGTGTGACGTCGCTCGCAGCGTCCGAAATCTGCGTGCGGTGCTCGCCGATCTGGTTATCTAATAGTCGCGAGTAACTGGAGCGGGGCACCGCGAGCGCGCGCCCCTGTCACGCTTTAGAAGGCATGTTTTAACTTTTATTCGCTTCGTATGCGCCATATTTTACCGCGACCGTGTCTGAAGTGGTTCGTTGTAAAAGTAGGAGGCTTTGAAAAAATGTTCGCTATATCGGGACGCAGCTTCAATGGTTAGCATAGGAAAATCGTAAGTGCACCCAAATATGATCGTTATAACCGATAGATTGTTATATGTGGGATCGTTATAAGTGGGTTCAACTGTAGTTGCACCTGGCGGCTTGTCATTTTGGAGCTCTCTCATACCGAACAGAGACTGGTCAGTAATGGGGAGCCCTAAATTATTATCTGTTGCACCCGCAGCAAACGATGTGCCATGTTATGACTAACCGGTCCCCAGCAACACATTGCAGCAAAAAAATGCGAGGCCAAAATTCTGTGTCAGTACCCCCTTAAGATACAACACTGCAGGTGCACGGTTCTTCCAAGAGTAAGTACAGTAGAACCCCGCTGTTACGTTCCTCACTGCTTGCGTTTTCTCGGCTGTGACGTCGTTTTCCCGCCGGTCCCGGCATAGCTCCCATATGATACAATGTATTGGGAACCCCGCTGTTACGTCGTAACTGTCGGACCGTTCCGTATGATACGTCGCGAAGTGCGCTCGGAGCCGACCGAGTGACTACCGAGAGAGCGTCCATGGTGCATTTTCACGCAGCTTGGGCCTGGTTTGACCGTAATATTAGCCGCATGAGAAGCGCAAGCAACAGGATCTTTCAATGATGCAAACAAAAGCATGGCCTTCAAGATTTGTATTGCAAACATGGCGTCTATGACGTAATTGCTCGCGAAAGCAAGGCCTTCGAGATTGGCATTTACTATTGACAAAAGCATAGCCTTTGAGATATGCACTGCACAAACATGGCGTTTATGACGTAATTGCTTGCGAAAGCAAGGCCTTCGAGATTGGCATTCACTTCTGCCATCGCGTTGGCGTAGACTCATCATCATCGGTATTTGCCGGAGGACGGAGGAGTTCAAGCTGGTTGGAGCTCGCATGGTCGGTGCGCGCGGTTCGCGGTCGGACTCGCCGCGGTGGTCGTGATTGCGTGTGCTTAGTCTTTTCATGCCTACAGCTGTTGGTGTTAAAAAAAAATCACATACGTTGATTACATTTCTGTGGATGAGGCCCGTCCCCAGCTCCGCGTTCTATCCATCGACTAGATCGCGTGTGAGCGCGCCAATTTTCGTGCTGCTCGTAAGCATTGAAATAAAATTCTGTGCCACTAAACATTTTGTCGTTTTTCCTGTTTTCGGCTCTTACGTTTCCCGTCTCTTACGTTTATTTCCTACGGTCCCTTCAAAAACGTATCAGCGGGTTCTACTGTATATAAATAAAATTCTGCGCAGTTCACCACTACTCAATTCTTTTACTAACTTTCTCATTTACTGCTTCTTACGTTACAGATGAACCTCGATATAAGAACATGGATACAGTGAATTATTGGTTATGTCAAACTCCAGCCAAAGGTTTCAATAATTACAGGTATCTTATCATTTTTATAGCAAACTAATTCGTACCGTGCATGAATATACAAATTTTCCGGGGCCGGAATACAAGTGCTTCAGGAGCATGCATTCATCTTCTCCTATGCACCTAGAATGCCTTCACAGTGTTCGGCATCGACGTCAAACAGTGGTGATAGTCTTTCCTATTCTTTTTTTTAAATGGGAGATGGCCTCCAAGGTCAGCATAGTTGCACTCTCACAGGATGCGCCTGTTTTTATATCCAATGCGCCAAACACACTAGTAGAATGGAGTGGCCTGGACAGTAGATGGTGTAGCGCACGACTGCATGAGTTTCCTCGTCAGACGCTGCCATTTTGAGTTTACACTTTGTGCACATTTATGTCATGTTTTCGCCAGTTGCTTAGGACCCGTGTTTTTAGGTGGTCAACAGCTTGGCAGTGTGTGCATGGTGGAAAAACGTGAAAGAACTGCCTGAAGAAGTTTGTGAGCTTAATGAAATATAGAGCAATTCGTTGCGGTTGGTAGGCGCAGGTTGGTTGCGAGACTGGCTGACGTGGAAATTCTGTGGAGGTGACACACCAGCAGCCTGTGAATGAAGCCGCGGAGGCTGAAGCTGCGGACCCCAAAAACAATCCACTGCCAACTAGAGCAAAGCTGTGGCTGCTTGGCGCAGTGCTCTTGCAGCGCAATGGAAGGCAGTGGGTTTAAAATAGTGGAATGCCTTGACACTGTGAAGCAAGCCATTATACAGCATGATGATGATGATAATGGTGCTTTATGGCGCAAGGGCCACTGATGGCAAAGAGCGCCAGTACATGATATGGAATGTGATGATGCCATCATTGAAAAAAAGAAGTATGTTCTTTTCACCCCAATATGTATTTTGTTCAAGTAAGTGTTTCATAAATCCAGGCTAGCTACCGACTGATTAGCACTAGTGCTTGACGATTTTTCAGTTTAACTTTGTACAACGAATTTTGGCAATCGCAAACTAATTTTGCAGTGTCCATTATAATAAGGTTTGACTAATTCTTACTGCCCCATGAAAAATGTATCAGCAGGAGTGTTCTACAGTGAAACCTCGGTGATACGAATCTCACGGGACCACCAAAATATTCTTATCATCCGAAATTTGTATCACCAGAAAGCATGGAAAATTAGCATGCGACAAAGAAAACTGGCGTACATTTTCATTTATTGTTTTTCAGGGCGACAGCAACGTCAGGAAGAACCCTGAAGATTGTCAGTTAAGTTTTTAGATGTCGGCAATCATACCAGCACTCGTAAATATACGGCCCGTGCGCGCGTATTTAATTAATGAACCAGGTGCGATGTGACCCGCGACAGCAGTAGCCCCTTCCAAATTTTAGTATGCTTTTTGCATGACACCAGAGTACTGCAGCGAGAGTGACCAAAGAAGCACTTTGACGCAATGGATAAAGGCACAAAATTACAGCCAACATGCTCTGAGTACCCCCTTTTCTACTCCTTCCGTCAAATATTTAAGTTTTGTTGTTCTTCTCCAGAAGCACGGTCCTGTGTTATGATTTCTCATCGCGGAGGTGTTGGGGATGTTTTTTGGGAGATTTACGGCCGGGTCCGCACAAGTGCGACCTCAACCGTCGCGCATGTACGTTGTGAGGCCTGACTCCTTCGCCAAGACTGCCCTCGCCTTCTTTCGGTCCTCGTCCACCTTTCATAGATGTCTGATGCATGAGGAAGGCACGTGTAAACACAGTTCAACGACAGCAGCCCGCATCGACGCGTTAGAAAAAAAAAAGCATGGCGCTAATGTCCTCTGTAAGCTAACGCGAAGGCACACGGAGGCACATAAGAGCTCCAAAGATTCGCGCACACAATCTCGGAGGCAGTGACGCGTCTCTGAAGGTTTATTCTGACCGTAAGAAAAGTGTTTTTCTTACACCGTGATTCTGATGATTTGGCAGTGTGGCGCGCATGCCCGCGCTTGCGTTCCCGCGCTCGCACGTGCTTGGCGCGTATTCCGCAACGGCGCGGACAGCACCTCTTCGTACCTGGCCGGTAGCGTACGTTCGTATCAAACGTCGCTGGGTGAAAATCGGTTCGCAACAACCGTACTCCATTCCACTGCAGGCCAATGGGCCTTGGCCGGGACCAACGAAACAGTCGTATCACCCCGAAATTCGTATGAGCTATGATCGTATCACCGAGGTTTCACTGTACTGCATTTAAACGTGACCAGAACACACTCTAACAGTCCTAGGTTCCCGCTGTTCTGGTTCACAAGGGCCCTGACAGTTTCCAAATCAAACTCGAGTGTAGGTAAAACGTGCACCAGACCTTGGAAGGTGTCCTGTTCCATACGGTGATGTGGTGACCCGAGTTGATGAGGTTCTTGACCATGCCTTGGCCCATGTTGCCCAAACCCAGAAACCCAACTTGAGGTTTGATGGGCTGACATGTTTTGACCGCAAGACATCCGATATCCTCTCCACATCCAGGGGTGGTGTCACCTGTCATCCACATGAAAAAGTGACTGCTGTTGTAAAACTTATCGCATAAAAAAGGTTGTTTATACCTTGCAGAGATAATCAAGAAAGAAAAAAGAAAGGCACTTTTACTTTTGCACAAGGAAGAAAGTTTGAAACTGGGAAAGTTGATTTGCTATCATAGCAGCCATGGCCACACTGTTTTATCTACGCTGAGAGTTAATGCTGATAAAATTCTGCATTAAAGACGCGTTTCTGTAACTACAAATGCAAGAATGAAATGAGAATGGCAACGCTTTCTGGTGCATGGTATGCAGTGTAATCAGAGCCATGACAAACTAGTTGAGAGGAACACTAAAGGCTTATTTAATAAACATTTATGCTACAGCAAAAACAGAAGCTGGAGAACATCTAGAACGTCATTACTGACAAAAGCACTTTAGCAGCAGATAAATAAAGGTAAACGTGGAACACAACCTGCGACTCCGGAGTGACATTCTTGTACTAGCGCTATGGCATAACTCCTCAGTATAATTACGTCATAAGAGAGGGCTTCAGAATATGGCCCCCAAAGAAATAGCATTGAAGCCACTGCGCATGTGCCAAAACGCAAACTGCCTTTGGATTTTGTGTAGGGCATGCTATATCGTGAATTTAACTAGGGAGCCCAAAACTTGCCCCAAAAGCTTTGCGTTAACAAACTTGGTGCCATCCATCAAAGTGATGGCTATTGTCAAGGCTAAATTAATCAGATTCCTGAGTACTCATAACCTTGTATAAAAAATTGTGGTGTCAGCTATCATTTTCTCCTATCTCACACTACACACTAAGATAGGCTGGAAAACAGCCTGTGTTTTTAAGATCGGATGTCGATTTCAGAGCTTAACGCAGCTGGTGACTCAAAGTCGGATTGTCTTGGCTGATGACTGTAATTTAGACTCAAAGAAGTGATTACTAGCAAGCTCATTACCACTACAATTTTAAATTATAATTTTAAAGAAATATGTACTGAAGATAATTTCTGTGTCAGCTTTCAATCCACCTTTTTCACGATGTCCGGCTGCATGCGCCCTTCTCCTAGCGGAAAAGTCGCGAAACGTCTTTTCATCTCATAGGCTTTGCTTCTGGCATGCCGGTTGTCCCGACCGCTACCAAAACCCTACGAAAACGGAAGAGGGCAGCACAGGAACTGAAAGAGGCGGATTATTATTCACCCTAGCTTCCCTTTCCAGTTACCACAATGCTGCAAGCGCAAGACACAAACAGTGTGTACAAAACCCTATGCCACAACTTATACCTCTTGCGTGGTCCAAAGCCAGCACATGCAAGGAACTCTCTTGCAGCAAAAAACATGCCATAGTAAAGCGATAATCGCAGAGAATCGTCCATCAAGATAAAACATTTTTTTTGTATTACCCTAGACTCTTGAAATCTCTGCAGTTGAAAAGTTGCACTTTCACTGGCTCTGTGCCACCCATTCACTCGCGTTTCATTATTTTGCTATTGCATAGTGCTGAGCTGGCTTTGCTCGCTAGTGGAAGCTCACTCTAACTGCAAGAAAAAAAACAGTGCCGATCTACATTGCTTCCATATATGGAGTGTTTTTTTTATACATAATGCGAAGTTGCTGAGCAATAAATGCATTACGGGAAGAAAAGTATGGATAATTTTTTACATAAGAAACTGTGGCACAGGATGGCGGGTAGTAAAGGAGTGATGTTGTATATAATGTCAACACTCCTTGATCTTGACAGGCGAGTTGGATTGTGTGCTAGAAGGGGTATGTGGACGCCAGTCTTAAAGGGCCAGTAAGCACCCAGAGTCCAAATTTGTAATTAAGAGATAACTGCGCACTGTACAACATGAACATACCGCTGCAAGAACTTTGAATAGGTGCTGTAGTAGGAAAGTTGTAAAGGATGGAACAACCCTTTTATGCCACTTCGCTGGTTTTGGTTTCTCGCTAGGCCTCCTACCCTTCCCTGACACGAAGAGGAGTAGGCATAGCCAGTCGTCGTGACTACGCCCACTTTGCAATAAAAGACGTCAGAGACTTACGTCAACAGCACGCAGCCAATGACTGAGAAAGCTTTCTCCACGTTACTCCTGTCGTTGCTTGCAGGCGGCCACCCATGAAAACAATGCGAAAAATGTCTCGTCACAACGAATACTTTTTCTGGGTATTTCCGCTTGAATGAAGTTTTCGCGAGTGCCACCACATAAGGAAACGGAGCTTGCCTAGGATTGCCGCGAAATCTCGCCAAAAACTCGACTATTTCTTGTTGCCAGAGCCGTGCGGCCGCATCGCAAGACCCGTGTCTTCATCGGAGACATGCTTTCTGCTACCACAAGCACATCCCAGTAAATTATTCCCCATTGAGATGCTCAGCGACAGATTGTCCATCCGCCATGGTGCTGCCGGCGGATTTGATGCGCGTGCGGGCCGCGGAAGAATCGCTCAAGAACTCCCGCCATTCAGCACTCAAACAAAACTACGGTCGCTCGTCGTCACAGCCCTGCGATCGTGAATGACATCCACGGCATTTTTGAAGGCACATGCGCAGCCGGCGCGCACCTAGTCTAAGCGTAACTGCATTCTGCCGCAACCGCTGCGAACACGTATGCGATCGTGTCGACGCGATCATGGGCGACCACGATAGTACGCGCGCATCCAGCGTACCCACACCGACTCAAAGCAATGCTGCGGTCAAAACCGCGGGATCGTGATCACAGATAGCAAACGACGTAGTTCTGAAGGCACGCGCACGGCCAGCGCACCAACGTTGTAAACGGAACTGCTTTGCCGTCTGCTGCCCGTCGCGGTGTGCAGAAAACCGCGGTCGCTATCGTCACGATCATCGATAGCGAATACGCTCAAGTACGCAGCTAACACTCCGAAGAAAGATTAAGGCAATAAAGTCGTAAAACGGCGCGAAGCGTTTCGGCCTTCCTTCACTTGCTTGTGACTGTGGTAGTGCGGAGCTTCGGCACTTCGTTTTCAGTTAGCCTGTAGCGAACTTTGGCACGCTCCTTCGCGGCGCTACGCGCTCGGCCCGCTTCGAGAGTAGCCTGCATTTAGTATTTGCTCGGGTATAACCCACGTGTACAACTCGCAATTGGCGCAAAGCCACCCTTCCTTGCATTACCGAATTCTTGCGACCATTTCGCGTATAACCTGCACCCCGAGTTTAGCGCAAAATTTTCTGTATATTTTGATTCCCTTGGTGTGCGGCTAAGTACGTCCAAGTTATCTAGAGTTAAATGCAAAGGACAAGCATGCGCTTGCCGGGACCAAAGGACAAGCCATGATCATCAGATCTTCCTAGCTTTTGTAGTCTATAGATGAAATTTCGCTGCAACGAAATTCCGCGACAATGAACTTTTTCGCGCGTCCCGTCATTTCGTTGTAGCGGAATTTGACTGTAGTCTTTTTTGAAATAGAATGTCTGTGCGACTCTGTTGCACTCGCAAAATGTGATTGCCATGACCTTCATTACAGATGAGGAAGCTTGTTTCGGAGATGTCAAAAAGGTCCAGCCCTGTTTACTGGCCCTTAAAGGAGAGACACGGCTTCAAAAACATGTCTTTTATTTTTTGAGCAGATTTCCATTAACTTTCAGAGCTTATGTATTGCTATGTGCAGATTTCTATAGCACTTATATTTCTCATACATTATGGTTTCTAAAATATGCATTTCTTGTATTGTTAGCACACTCTTTTTTTCTTCTGAACTGGTGAGTTTGCAAAGCAAATCAAGTACAGTCGACGTCCGATTTCCCGGACCCTCAAGGACCGCGAAAACGTCCGGAAAAACGAATGCACGTGAAACGCACATTTTTGGTAGGTATTTTTCGCTGACGGAGAGGGTCACAGCCGGAGTACAAGATTCCCATAGCAATTCAGCCAATGCATTGTTTAGGTGGCTCTGAAAAGAGCCGTTTATAAAAAAAAATAAAACGACTGGCCGGCACTACCTCATAGGTCAGCACTTGGGCGCAAAGAAGTCGCTTATTTTCTTTTGCACGGTCCGCTTGCCCGCGATTATGTCTGCCTCAATTTCAGTCAACGTCATGTTGCCGCTGTACACCAATGACAGTGTCATCAGTGCTCGCGTCAACTCCGTGTTCGTTGGCTGTGTAGGAGCTGGCTCTTCGTTCTCGGTGTCGGAGTCATCGGAATCCTCCGTAACTTGATGAATGATTTCGTCATCGGTCAACTCCGCACATAGCTCGAGGTCTTTGTCAGCGTCGGCGAAGCCCTCAAGGGTTATCTCGGCTGGAATCAACACGCCGCCAGCGCGCAGATCGTCGAAGGCAACGTCCGCGGATGGCAGTTCGTCATCGTGAGCCTACGAGGTGGCTTTGTGCGCTTCGAAGGCGCGGACGAAGACGAAGGAGCAGTCGGTGCCATTGCTGTAAACGGCGAATCCGCTCGACGAAAAGCGCAGCACGAAACAGCTAGGAACTCGGTGGATGCTGAAGGTCGGGAAACGTGATCACTGAAGGTAGCGCGCAGCAGCAAACGATCAACCGCAGACACGACCGCAGAGCTGGCACAGCTGACAAAACAACACGTGAACGAACACAGTGAGGTTTGGCTTGGCTAAGCTACGGCTGGCAACGGATTGACACGTGCGGTTTTTCGAGGTTACGGCAGCCGCGGCGCGTGCGGCGTGTGCTCTGCGTTGCTGCTGATGCGAGTATGGTGGGTTCAAGGATATGAAAATGAAACACAACCAAAATGGCGCGTCGGTGGTGACTTGGGTCGGCGGTTAACAGTAAAAAGTCCGGGAAATCGGATGGCGAAGGCTATAAGCGTCCGGAATTTCGGACTTTTTAATACATTGACTCTACGGGAACTTGACGGTGCCACAGATGAGTCCGGGAAATCAGCATGTCCGGAATTTCGGGCGTCCGGGAATCGGACGTCGACTGTAGGTAGTCGAAAGGGGTGTCTCCGTAGTCGCCGGCCGACTCCGTTCGCTGTAACCGATCGGCAGGGTTCAAAGGCGTTCGTTCTAATGTGATTTCGTGCCATTGAAATAATGTATATTTCCACGGTCACGCGGGTACCGTTCGTTTTAAGACGAAGTTCGTTTTAAGTGGGCCGTATATGTGGCTCGACTGTATCTTTATCTTAAGATACACGATACATTCTTCAATGTATCGGAAATACAGATACTGATACACGTCTTGCGAGACGTATCGCGATACAGATACAGTGAAAGCTCGTTAATTCACACCTCATTAATTCGAATTTTGGATAATTCGAAATGGTCGCCGCAGTCCGGTCCGCAGTGCATAGGAGACCATGTGTAAAACGATTCGTTAATTCGAACAGAAATTGCCGCCTCTACGGATAATTCGAAGCGCGCGCCGCCGAGCGTCCATCGTCAAACACTAGTGGAAGCTTTTACGGCGAACGATAGGTGGCACGACCGGTTTTTTTCGAGCTTCAAGTGGCCTCCGAGCAAAGGGCGAGCAAAGTATGGCCTCCGAAATCCAGGGAGCAATTTTTTTTTTTTCGTAGCCCTCCCGCTATCTCAGCGCCTGGCGCCACTTGTACGCGGGACCCGCGGGACGCTGAGGAGTCGGCGGAGTAGTCCTAGCAGTCCTAGGCCGCTCCCGGCAGCGTCACTGTGTTCCTCGAGCACGTTGTTCGTTCACGCCGTCAAGCCGTCTTATTCCGCATCGAAGTTGCAAGATGCCGCGGGGAAACTACTGCGCGAAGACTGTCAAGGAGAAGGTGGAGATTTTGCGAGAGGTTGACCAAGGGAACTCGAGCAAATACGAAATTGCGAGGAAGCACGGCATACCTCCGAGCACGTTGTCAACCTACATACGCAACAGGACGGCCATTGAAAACGCCTATGAAGCCGAGGATTTTGGCGCCAGTCGAAAAAGGCTAAGGACAGCGAAGTTCCCGGAACTGGAGTCGCTTTGATTATCTGGGTTAAAGAAATGAGAGCCCAGAGTATCGCATTGAGCGGCCCTATCATCATGGCCAAGGCAGCCGATTTCGCCCTGCGCTTGGACATTGAAGACTTTGTCGCCTCCGAGGGATGGTTTCATCGTTTCAGGGAGCGGCACAATCTCGTATTCCGCACGTTATCCGGCGAGGCAAAGGAAGTGGACGCCGAAACATGCGCTACTTGGAGAAGCGACACCCTGCAGCAGTACTTGGAGAGCTACTCACCACAGGATGTGTTTAACGCTGACGAGACAGCGTTATTTTTCAAGTTGCAGCCAGACAAGACGATCACCTACAAGGGAGACAGCTGTGCGGCGGCAAGCGCAGCAAAGAGCGTGTCACTGTTCTGGTCGCCGCAAATATGGACCGGTACGGAAAAGGTCCCCCTTTTTGTGATTGGCAAAGCACTCAAGCCACGGTGCTTCAAAAACATTCGGTCACTGCCGACGGAGTACGCCGCAAACAGAAAGCCTGGATGACAGGTGACCTATTCAGGAAGTGGCTACTGAAATTCGACAGGCGAATGGAACTGGGCGGCAGACGCGTTCTTCTTGTCGTCGACAACTGTTCGGCGCACAAAGTCGACGTTGAGCTGAGAGCAACAAAGTTAGTGTTCCTTCCAGCAAATACGACTGCGGCCCTACAGCCAATGGACCAGGGTGTGATAAGGAACATCAAGTGCTTTTATAGGCGTCACATGCTGGAGAGAATGATTTTGTGCGCGGGCGACAGGAAGGACTTCGGCATTACGCTGCTCACTGCCATGCACATGTTGGTGCGCGCATGGGAACAGGTGACCGCGACCACAATCGCAACTGTTTCCGCCACAGTGGATTTGCAGCTGGAAGTGCGCAGGATAGTTGTGACGTCGACGTGGACGGGGCTGAGGAGCTCATGCCAGTGGCATTGCGCGACACTCTTCGGGGCGTACGTTTTGCCGATTATGTGAAGTTGACACCGGTGCATCGGTGTGTGGTGCCCTGACTTGATGAGGACATTATCGCTCAAGTAGCCGGTGCGCAGCCTGTTGCTGAAGAGCCAGAAGGTGAGGAAGACGAAGATGACGAAGCGCCTGTGCGCCCGTCAGCTTCTGCGGTGATGGAGGCACTTAATGTGGCGCGTCTCTTCTTCAGCTTTGAAGAGGGTGAAGAGGATTCCCTGCGCCGCGTCCGCGCGCTGGAACAGAGAGCCGCAGCTGTGGCATTCAGAGAAAAGAAGCAGATGGTCATCACCGACTTTTTGGCCAATAAATATTTTTCGTGCCCCACCCCCGAAATCCACCCATTTTTGCTCACTTTCATTATTTCGAATTTTGTTTAATTCGAAATTGCTCAGCGTTCCCGTGGAATTCGAATTAACGAGCTTTTACTGTACAAGATACGTAAGAGTATCTAAGATAGTATCAAGAACTGTATCTTTATACAACCCAGCACTGGCACACTAATAGCACGAGAAAATTTTAGACAGCCGTGACCTCGCGACATGAAAGCAGACGACAAAGCTCTTCCGGAGCGAAGATCGGACCGATGGCGAGGCATGCAGGAGCAACATGGCGAACGTAGCCAATCGGAAGGCCTTGGAACAAACTTCAAACATTTGTTTTTGTATGCTTTTTTTCTGAATGGAGGACCTAGCTGAAGCGAGAAATTTGAAGGCGCAGAAATGCTCTTTCGACGAGCCCAAGATGGCGGCGCCCGGTTGCGCCATTGCAGAACTATAATTTTTGTTTTAAACGCAGTTTTCTTCTTTTGCTATTTCCGCAATAATTTTTGCCACCCTCGGCAAACACAAACAAATTTTACCGCACTTGTACTTGGTTTTCAGTTGACGATATATTTGGAATCAGAAAAAGGGCTACAGAAAACTGAAAATGCGATTTTCAAATATCGATTCTTTTGTTATTTTTAGCGAAAAGAAAGCCGCATCCCCCTTAGAAATAAATCTGTTCTTTGACCATGTTTCTGACTTGTAATTGTTCCTGTCTCGCAAGAACATACTCAAGGATTCCCTGCAACTTTTTTCTGTAATTTCTGCTGCGAAGTATTCGAAAATATTTGAGAAATATTCGAAAATTATTCGATTCGATTCGCACTCAATCTTTATTATTCGAATTTGCTTCACAGAAAAATTTGCTATTCACACAGCTTTAATTAATTTACATTTTATCTATAAGAAAGAGATATCACATATCACTGGACAAGAACAAGCATTTGGATGCAAGCTCAAAGTGTTACTTTTATGACACAGGCACAATGTTCCATGCAGCACCAAAAAAATTCTAATGATCAGTCCTTAAAAGGCATTTCACTAATTCCAGCAGGCTGCCGATTCCGTAAAAAGGTACTAGTTCAGGGCGCCTCCATATGACGTCACCGCATTGCAGGTCTCCATGACGCAAGCATCAATCCCACCCGTGCTTCATCTTCAACAACCAGTGCAGAGCGGACAACGAACGAGGAAGGAAACAAAGACAAGCGCCGACTTCCAACTGAGGATTTATTGAAAAATGCACATATATGTTGGCATACTACATCATGTTTACATAATATTAATGAGCACTAATGGACAATAATCGCCGTCATGGCAACTGGCGGCGCTGACTGACGCTCCCACGTTTAATACACATATATACCCCATAAAGTGGACGGGGGGATGGCCGCCGTGGTAGCTCAGTTGGTAGAGCATCGGACGTGTTATTCGAAGGTCGCAGGTTCGGTCCCTGCCCGTGGCAAGCTATCTTTCCGTCCACTTTTCTTTCTTGACATTTACATTACATTTACTACTAATAACGTCCCCTATACTTTCCTTGGCATTATTGTCTGTTAGTGCTCATTAATATTGTGTACAGTAAAACCTCGGTGATACGATCACGGCTCGTACGAATTTCGGAGTGATACGAATTTTTCTGTGGTCCCTGCCAAAGCCCATTAGCCTGCAGTGTATTGGAGTTCGGTTGTTGCGAACCGATTCGCACCCCGCGACGTTTGATACAAACGTACGTTTGCGCACAGGTACGAACAGGTGCTGCCCGCGCTGCCGCAGAAGACGTGGCAATCTCGCGGGGGCGCGGGCATGCGCTCTGCGCGACCATCAACGGTGCGTCCTTGCCTCCGAGATAGTGCACGCGAACCTTGGAGGCCTTTATGCGCCTTCGCGTTTAGATTACACATGACGTTGATGTCGTGCTTTTTTTTTCAACGCGTTCACGCGAGCTCCTGTGCTCGATGGCAGCAGCGTCTTTGTACTTTGTTAATACGTGCCTGCACGTCGATGCAAGCCATGTCCCGCAATCAGACTTCTATGAAACAAGACTGAAACTTGGGCTGCGGGTCCGTTATGAAGTCCCATGAAAGGTGGACGAAGACCCCAAGGGACAAAGTGGACGGTCTTGGCGAAGGAGCTTGGCCTCTATCTATCGTGTGCAAAGGGCTTTTTAAGTCACTTTCGCCGCAGTACTCTGGTGTCATGCAAAAAAGCGTAGTAAGATTAGGAAGGGGCTACTAGCGGTCACGGGGCACAACACATCTGGTTCATTAATTACAAACACGCGCCTGCACGGTATTTCTACAAGTACAAGTATGATCGTTGACGTCTAAGAACTTTACTGGCAATCATTAAGAGCCGTTCATGACGTCGCTGCGGCCCTGGGAAACACTAAATCAAAATGCATGCCAACTTTCTTTTGTCGCATACTAATTTTCCATGTTTTCTGGTGATACGAATTTCGGATGATACGAATATTTTTGGCAACCCCGCGAGATTCGTATCACCGAGGTTTTACTGTATATTAAGAAAAACGAGCCCCTTAAAATTTTCCACTTCTTTCCTTCATTCATAGCGAGGGTCTCGTTCTGGCACACTTGATGCTTTCAGGAAGTATGCGAGGGATTATTGGTCAGCTGCCAGCTCGTAATAAGTTCACGTGCTACATGACGCCAACAGGCGGAAAAAGAGTGTTCCACGCTCACCGTCAAGGCTACTGGCAGCGCTGACTGACGCTCCCACGTTTAATACACATATATACCCCATAAAGTGGACGGGGGGATGGCCGCCGTGGTAGCTCAGTTGGTAGAGCATCGGACGCGTTATTCGAAGGTCGCAGGTTCGGTCCCTGCTCGCAGCAAGCTATCTTTTCGTCCACTTTTCTTTCTTCACATTTACATTACATTTACTACTAATAACGTCCCCTATACTTTCCTTGACATTATTGTCTGTTAGTGCTCATTAATATTGTGTATACCAAGAAAAACGAGCCCCTTAAAATTTCCACTTGTTTCCTTCAATCACGTTTACATGTGTATTTATACATGTGCGTTTTTAAATAAATCCTCAGTTGGAAGTCAGCGCTTATCTTTGTTCTCTTCCTTGTCCGTTGTCCGCACTGCGCTGGTTGTTGAAGATGGATTACCAACTAGCCCAATCTCAAGCCCTGCTCACCTGTGCACCAGGTCGATCACCGCATGGAGGAGATCCAGCTCCGAGCGCACAACCTGGGTGCGCAGCGAAGGTGTAGCCACTCCCGTACGGTGCAGAGAGGTTCCCGCAAGGTCTTCGATGTCCGCTTGCCGGGGATCGCTATTGACGGTGCCCCAGTGCATCGCACCCGCCTCTAGCGGCGCATCCACACCATAGCCACGTGCGCACCAGAGCACACATTGCACGGGGTCGTGTGCGGGGTCGGGTCTGAGGTCGCTCCGTGTCCGCACGTGCACCTCTACGCTTAGCACTGTCAGCACTCGCTCCCTGCATGCCATAAACGCATAGCACATTAAGAGATCGGAGGACAGCAGAATGGGTAAGGGAACAGACAGGAGTCGCAGATATCCTAGTTGACATCAGCGAAAGAAATGGACCTGGGCTAGCCACAATAATTGTAGAACAGACGACCAGTGGACAGTAAGAGCAACAGAATGGGTCCTAAGGGGTGGGAAACGCAGTAGGAGAAGGCCGAGAGTTAGAAGGGGTGACGAAATTGGGAAGTTCGCAGGAATAAAATGGAATCAGCTCCACACAGGATAGAGTAAACTGGGATCATTGGGATAGGCCTCGTCTGCAGTGGACTAAAACAGCTGCGAATGATGATGATGATGATGACAGTTTCCCTATATAAACTAGTGGTTATTAATCCTGCCTGTGTGATGTCACAGCTGCTTAGCAACCACACTGATTGAATGATTGAGATCCTTAAAAGATTAGGAGCTGCAAGTGATGCTGTATCAAGCACTCCAGGCTAAAAATGATAAACGGCGCACGAACGACACACACGAGGAAGAAAACGCACTGACGGAACACTGACACAGCACTGATTTTATTCCCTCATTGCAGTACCAGTTTCTTCCTTGTGGTGTCGTCCATGCACTGTTCATCATCTTTAGCTATGTACCAACTCACCCCAGCGTCCATTTTAGCTAATTTCCAAGCTAACAATGTTTCCAGAGGATAACCTACGGCCCATCCAATACATGGTATGTGTGTTCTTGCATTCCATCCAGGACTACAAGTTGCACTTTATCAGGACCTGAAACTTTTAAAGGCTATGTCTGACCAAAACAACTGTCACAGCTTGCCAATGAAACATTATGATGGAAGTAAGCTGAAACAACATGCAGACATGTTGTACGACATGCTTCTATAGAGCCCTGAGGCTTTCGCTCCAACACATGCCCCAGTAATACCATATCCTCCCACGTGCATGATGGTTAGAGGCAAAGTTGCTTGCATGTGCACCACTATTAATGCTATTTCTTTGGCACTGTGGAGACAGGTTTGCGCGTGATTGGGCCTACCAGTGGCAGTCAGGAAAGGGAACAACCCTCTCCCACTATACACATGCGTAAAGGGCACTGTGGCAGGGTTCGTTGACTCTGAAATGGCACTAAAAGGGTACTACGGGCCGGTTATCAACAAACACAATGATGCGACACAGTGTGACAGCTGCAGCTTCATGGCAAAGGAAGGCTCGCCACAAGATCAATCAAGTATGCGCTCCTGCTGCACCATCCGCTAACTGAAAGAAGGGTCAAACAAGAAGAAGCCACGAAGCAAAGGTCCACGTAACCAACTCGTCATAGGCCCACGAGTATCTCTCCCACGGCAATAAGCACTCTGCAATGGAAAGTCCAGGTGGAGAGGATATGTGAAGGCCACCACTGGGAGGCCGATAAGGACACGCCCGTTAACTTGTGTTTGCACGGTGACTTGACATTGGAAGGGAGCAGCACAGTTTACACGGGGAAAACTGGTTTGGTGTGCCATCTGTGTCCACCATGTAGTCACTAGGGCGGCAGTTCCTAGAGATTGAGCTGGCTTGGGGCCAGCATAACATGCGAACAGGAGGATAAGGTGCAGGGAAGGCACATCAATCCCTACAGTACAAAGCTGCCCTGGAGCTTCCCTTGGCCAAAAGCTCTCTAATATGCCACTAAAGCTCTCCATATTCCATTTTACACAAGCTACACGTCAAGACAAGTGCAAAAAACTAAAGCCACAGCCTCCAGCCATTGCTACTTGTCACTTGAGAGAGCCTTTGTTTGCCTAAATGACCGGCATTTCCTCTTGCACTATGCAAACGCACTTTTCATGATGATTGCACACCAAATAAATACAATGAATAGAAAACTATACACAGTGAAACCTCGTTAATATGTACCTCGTGGGAACGCAGAATAAGTATGCACTACAAAGTGCAAATTGGCATCGCCTGGCGTGCGCTGACAGTGCCACCGAAAAAATAAATTCAATGCCACAGCAATATTGCCTCAGGTTCCCACTACAAAGTCACTTCTTTCTTTTTGGCAAAGCTCTGATTCTAGCTCTCCTGCACAGCCATCCAATAGCATGCGGTCGCAAAGTGAAGGAGCATTTCGAAGCTATTACAGGGTCCAGGACACAATGCGACTGGCACAATGCGACTGGCAGCAAACAGACACACACATCGGCTTTCCGCAACATATGTGTGTGCGTTTTCACTGCGACCTGCTTCCGAGTGAAAACTGACACTGTTTCACTGAAACACTCTACTGCCGCCTAAAGGCGATCGTCCCTGGCTAGTTGCGTGCAGCACTTCACCTATTCGGCTCCCGCCGCCACTGCTGTCCCACTTGCTCTAGCGTATGTGCGCGTTAGCCACAGGAACGTTCTTTGTACCGCTCCACTCCAGACTGCACACTTGTGCGGCGAGTACCTTGAAGCGTCAACAAGGCAGCGACAATCTTTCTGCAAGCGACACACACTCCATGATGCTCTAACGACCCTGCACAAGGCGGCGGTAGCAGACGGAGGCACAGCGCGTTTGTGTCATCACCAAATAAAAGCGAGCAGCAGGCTTACAACACTTACAACAGCGCTATACATGCCGTACCGCACGCGCACGTTTGGCGTGATAGTGTCGGTGCAGTAAGGTTTCAAGGTGCCCACGCCACGAACTTGAAAATGGTGCCGCACAAGGCGGCAGCGAGCAACAGCACAAAGCACTTAGGTTGTCGCCTGTTAAAAGTGTGCAGTATGCTTAGAATAGTGCTACGCCATACGCGCGGCCGAGCAGATGGCTTATTTTGATAGGGCCGTCCGTGAGAAGTCATACTGGCGCATCTGTCAGTGGCCGCCAGAATCGCCGCAATCATGTGGAAGTCAGAATAATTGATCGACCAGTCTCTGCAGTTACCGAAAAGGCGGAAGATCTCTTGCGGCACACTGTGACATTGGTGGATGAGGGGTGCACTTCACTTTTTCACGACAAATTGTTATTGCGGTATGCACTAAATTCCTTAAAAATTGTTAACATGCCACAATTAAGCAATTTCCTTGGAAGTGCTTCTAGGACAGAGATGGAAGGCAGATGACAAGGTCAGAAGCAGCTGTGTAACAATTTATCTGTTTTTGCTTTCCCTCACTGCACAGTAGACCTGTCTGTATTCCAGTGATATTCGGGCTCCAGAAACGAACAGGATCGAATAACCAGAAAATACTCGGAAGTACTCGCGCACTGCAGGAACCAACGGTGCCACTATCCACCTGCTCAAAGAAAGGCGACTAGAGAGCAAACAGCGACTTGGAGAAGACTCCAGGGAGGCACCTATCGGCATGGTAAACTACTCCACGCAATGTATCCCGGAAACTTCAGCAGGAACTGCACATACTGCCCAGAGAATGTGAACGCTCTGTACCACATGGTATGAGGATGCCAAAATGATTCCAAGTATTGCGCCCATTGACGAACAGAGCATGGAAAAAAATGCAGACGACCAGTGGGAGGCATCTCTGACATCACTAAACCCTGGAAACCAGCTCCGGATGGTGGACAGGGCCTGTGCAGTGGCTGCCAGCCATGGCTACCTGGAATAAGAAATTCACCCACCCCTGGGTGAAGAGAATGCGTGCCTGGTTCAGAAATAACGCTTAGTTCCCTCACTTGCTTCCACACTGCAGGCGAGTCACCTTTATCGAACAATGCGATACAGGTGAACAAAAACATTTCACAAAGATTTCAAGGAAAATTTATGTGCGCAGCCATGACCGTGTTTAGACCAAGCCACATTCAATACGATGCCTCACGTGCAACCACAGCTTGACATTTCCAAGCCAGCACAGCACCTGTTCAAAAAATCTGGTGACACTTTATTTCTGAAGTAAGACACTGTATTTCTAAGTATAATACTGAAGGAAATTCTTCACTATGTAAGCATGGATGGTGTCTCACCGTGTCTGCAGGTAACCTGGCTCCACTGAGGGCAAAGCGGCCTGACGGTCCGTCCAGTTGTGACGTGCTCGTCTGCAAACAGCGCCAATGGCAAGCCGTTAATTCTGTGGCTGTCAGGCATCTTTCTGCCCGCATTGTGTCAACAGATTTTTCCAAAGTGCAACAATTCAGTTTGTCTCCAAGTAATACCCCTGTCAGGTGGGCAAGTAATGTGCACTTACGGACAGTGTCACTCGGTGACCCTTTGTTAAATCTAAACATCGCATGTGGAGTATCATTCGCTGGAGAGTGCACTCCGGCCAGCGTGTGTTCACGGAACACACTTTGCTGGCCAAGTGCATAGCCTCGCCACTGGCTTTTACAATGGTACAAACATGTAATGCATATAAAAAGGACACAAAATTTCATTTTAGTAGTAGTTGAACAGCGTTGAACAATATAGTTCGGGTTCAGCAAGATGCCAAACAGCGCAATAAGGTAACAAATTTTCTGTGTGAGCAAGTAATAGCGTGGTCGCCATTCTTCATTCAGTTCACGTTTACGTTTTTTATTAGATTAAGTTTTTACGATAACATTATTAGATCAAGTGTTTATGTTAGATGAAGTTTGTGTTCATTTATAATACAACATTGAACAATTACTCCTTAGTAGCGTTTCTCTCCACACAAAAAGCTCACGAGACCGCAGGCTATGACCCTTAGGATGTTCCAGACGAATTCGTATCCTAATTTCTCTTTCATCCATTGCCTATTTCCAAATGACTTCAGCTCGCAATGCCCTGACTGCGGGGGAACGTGCAACTTAGATCACATGCTTTGGCGGTGCCCCTCGTTACGTGGGGACAAGGACCCCACAGAGAAGAACTGGAGCTCGGCCCTCAAAAGCTTGGAATATCAGCATCAACTTTGGGCTGTCCAGAGAGCCTGCGATGCGGCGGTTAGGCTAGGCCTAACTGTCCCCACGTGGGAGCGGCCTGCGGTGTCACCCTAAGGGGTGCCACTTCTCAGGATGCTTTAAATAAAGTTCAAGAGTGCTAAGCCGGGCTAGTTGGTAAGCGTTCATAGTAAATTTACAGCGCGAAAAAAACAAGAGACAGAAGAAGAATTACTACACAGGATAAATAATGTTCTTTGTACCGTATCTGCATCTCTAAAAAACACGCTCTTAGTCTGTCTCCATTTTTTTTTTCATTGCAAGTGTGCTCAGTTTTCCTTTTACCATTGCATTAGCCTAAAGTGTCACTCAATGTACCGAAGTGGACTCCCTGTAAGTGCCCTTGCCCATATGACAGGAGTGCAACACAAGAGGTTCTACAATTCCAAGTTATTTTCAGTAGAATGTTGCAGAACATTTAACACTGTTTTAATTCTGAAAATTCTAAAAAAAGGAAAGATTTACGCTATTATTTTAATCAGCATAACGAGTGCTCCACAGGCTATAATGTTAATAAGCAAATGTTCAAGGACGCCTAGACACTGCAATATTTTTGTGATGTAATCCTTGCCTATTTATGTATAATCCATCTTACCAGACCGAACCATGGTATGAGTTTAAGGCAATTAGTGAAAATCTACTCAAACAAGCAGAAAGACGTGAAGGACACGAGTGGCAATGAACTGTTGATAACCACTTACCTCGTGTCGTGGGGGCGTGCTTGGTGGGGACACCAAAAGCATGGATGGGTCGGGCGATGCGTCCAATGGTGGCAGCTCACGGATGCTCACAGCATCGTCATCTGGGCTGGGCGGTGGTCGCTGATGGGTCGGTGCCAGCAAAGCGACCGTCGGTGCAGACCGAGCGGGAGTCAGGACCACACTGCGGTCACGACAGAAGGCAATGCGCAGTTCGGGATTGTGTTCAAAGTCCACCTCGAAGCACGAGTCACGCGCAAACGCTTCCAGCTTAGTCTTCTGCCAGTGGGCCAGGCCCCTCAGGCACTTCTTGCGGGCTCGAGGAGTATTCGAGCTGTTGAAATGTGGGCCACAGGTAGGCGGGGGCACAGCCGGTACAAGAGCAACGAGGCCTTCATTCGTGAGCGAGCAAGCTTTGGTCAAATCTCCAAGCACAATGTCGCTCGAAGGGCAGAATGGTGTCTGATCCTCCTTGTTTTGCGGGCGTTCATCGGGTTTCCGCTTTTCAACCACACCATCTTCAGAAAGCCACCGTGTAGAGTCGGGTGGTAAGCTGAAGCAATCAGCATCCAATTCAGGGAGCGGAACTTCGGAGTCCAGAAGGCACTTGATGGCATCAGGAAGCTCACCTAGATCAAGGACTTGGTCTAGCAGACCAGGCACCTTGCCCATGTCGGTTGGAGGCAATGGCTCCGACCTCGCAATTTGAAGAGGCTCAGCACATTCATCTTGTTGAAGGTCACCTCCCGCTTTTTGGTCCTCTATGTTACCAGGCCTCAGCTCACGGTTCTCACACACTGGTATCTGGTTGTGGAAGGTTGGAACACCCTTGTTTAAAGGGCTGGAAGACCTTGAGGCCCGCTGATCCTGGCTTGAAGACTTTTCCAATGAAAAAGGGCCAACATCATTTCCTTGCTTTTCTGTTACTGCTTGCTGTGCCTCTGCTTTGTTAGGACTGGTGTGACTGTCCTTGTTCTCGGTAACCTTGAAATCTTGGTGGGAAGTCTTCAAAGACTTCAAGAGCTCCTGGTCTTGGCTCTGTGACCTTTCGAATGAAAAAGGGTCAACACTGTCCCGTTGCTTTTCCGCGACTGCTTGTTGTGCTTCAGCTTTGTTGAGACTCGCAGGACTGCCCTTGTTCTTGTCAATGTTGAAATTCCAGCAGGAAGCCTTGGGGAACTTCAAGGCCTCCTGGTCATGGCATGGTGGCTCTTTTGCTGAAGAATGGTCAACAATGTCCCCTTGCTTCTCAGGACCCAGCTGCTGTGCTTCTGCCTTGTTGGGACTGGCAGGACTGTCTTTGTTCTTAGAAACCTTGAAAGCCCCATGGAAAGTTTTGGAAGATTTTGAAGCCTCCTGGTCATGGCACGATGACTCTTCCACTGAAGAATGGTCAAAACCCTCCCCTTGCTTCTCTGTACCCGGCTGCTGTGCTTCTGCTTTTCTGGAACTGGCAGCACTGTCCTTATTCTTGGTAACATTGAAGGCCCGGTGGGAAGCCTTGGAAGACTTTGAAGCCTCCTGGTCATGGCATGGTGACTCTTCCACTGAAGAATGGTCAACACAGTCCCCTTGCTTCTCTGTACCTGGCTGCTGTGCTTCTGCTTTTCTGGAACTGGCAGCACTGTCCTTATTCTTGATAACCTTGAAGGCCCGGTGAGAAGTCTTGGAAGACTTTGAAGCCTCCTGGTCAAGGCATGGTGACTCTTCCACTGAAGAATGGTCAACACAGTCCCCTTGCTTCTCTGTACCTGGCTGCTGTGCTTCTGCTTTTCTGGAACTGGCAGCACTGTCCTTATTCTTGGTAACATTGAAGGCCCGGTGGGAAGCCTTGGAAGACTTTGAAGCCTCCTGGTCATGGCATGGTGACTCTTCCACTGAAGAATGGTCAACACAGTCCCCTTGCTTCTCTGTACCTGGCTGCTGTGCTTCTGCTTTTCTAGAACTGGCAGCACTGTCCTTATTCTTGATAACCTTGAAGGCCCGGTGAGAAGTCTTGGAAGACTTTGAAGCCTCCTGGTCGAGGCATGGTGACTCTTCCACTGAAGAATGATCAACACTGTCCCCTCGCTTCTCTGTACCCGGCTGCTGTACTTCTGCTTTGCTGGCGCTGGCAGCACTGTCTTTGTTCTTGGCAACTGTGAAAGTTCGGTGGGAAGTTTTGGAAGATTTCAAAGCCTCTTGGTCACGGCTCGAGGATCTCTCCAATGAAGAGTGAGCAACACCGTCCCCTTGCTTCTCTGTACCCAGCTGCTGTGATTCTGCTTTTCTGGAACTGGCAGCACTGTCCTTATTCTTGGTAACCTTGAAGGCCCGGTGAGAAGTCTTGGAAAACTTTGAAGCCTCCTGGTCATGGCATGGTGACTCTTTCACTGAAGAATGGTCAAAACCGTCCCCTTGCTTCTCTGTGCCTGGCTGCTGTGCTTCTGCTTTTCTGGAACTGGCAGCACTGTCCTTATTCTTGGTAACCTTGAAGGGCTGCTGTACTTCTGCTTTGCTGGCACTGGCAGCACTGTCTTTGTTCTTGGCAACCTTGAAAGCTCGGTGGGAAGTTTTGGAAGATTTCAAAGCCTCTTGGTCACGGCTCGAGGATCTCTCCAATGAAGAGTGAGCAACACGTACCTTTTGCTTTTCTACAACAGCATGCTGTGCTTCTCGTTTGCTGGTACTGGCATCACTGTCCTTGTTCTTGGCAACCTTGACATCCTGGCTAGAAGACTTGGAAGCATTCGAGACGTTCTGGTGGCCGTTGGATGACTTATCCACTGAGAGACGATTAGCACTTCGGTCTTTCTTTCTTGCACCTGTAGGCTTAGCCTTCGATCCATCAGCCGATTTCTCCAAATGTTGGATGCGAGTGTCCCTGTGATCTTTGTGTAACGACTTGGAGGATTTTGATGCCTGCTTAACGAAAGATGGCTTATCCTCTGAAAAAGGTGCAACACTTCCATCCTGTTCCTGAGCGTTAACATGTTGAGCCTGCGGCTCACCCGAGGAATGTTGGTTTCCAGAATCTGAGAGACCTTTGTGAGAAGTTTTGGAAGATTTGAAGGTCTTTTGGTTGGAATTAGGTGCCTTTTCTGCCGAAACAGGTTGGACACTGCTATCTTGCTCCCGTGGGCTTCGGTGCTGGGCTTGTGGATCACTCGGTCCTCTTTGACTACTAGGTTCTCTAGTGTCTCTGTGCAGAGACTTGGAAGGTCTCAATGTCTGCCGATGAAAGACAGGCGACTTGCTTGCTGTAGATCGGCCAACGGTTCTGTCTTTCTTTTCTGTGCCAGCGTGCTCAGCTTGCAAATTCTCAGGCCTCCTCTCAGGCTTGTTTTCGGCGATTTCGACTACTTTGCAAGGGGCCCTGTTATACTTTAAAGCCTTCTTGGCCTTACAGTACAACATTCCAATGGCACTGCGTGCATCAATATCATCCAGTCTTTCAAGCACCACTCGTAAAGATTTTGCAGCAGCCACCATGGCACTGGTGTCTTCGTGTTGCCTTGAATCACTGCTTTCACCAACTGCAGCTGCTTTCTTGTGCTGCTTGGACTCAGAGTCAGTCCCGCTAAACAGCTCCATGCTTTCTTCAGAGCCAATATCTTCGATAAAGTTTTCACTTGCAATGAATTCTACACCTTCGCTTCCGATGTCACCAACACAATTTTCACTGCCAAAGTCCTGAACAAGATCTGCAGAAGTAATGTTGGCACAATCTTCCTTGGCCATCTCCTCCATACATTTATCACTACCAGTGGGGTCCAAGAAACTTTCACTGCCAACATCTATCATACTACTGTCACTGCCAAAGTTGCGAAGAATTTCCTCACAGCTATTATTTGCTAGGGTTTCGCTAGAAATTTCGAAGTGTTCCATACTGCTTGCAGCCTCTGAACAACTTTCACCACCACTGTCTACAACACAGTTATCACCAGTGACACTAGAGGCACCATCAACACTTTTCACATTTCCATCACAGCTTCCACAGTTGGCGTCACAGTTGTTGCCAGTACAGCTTTCTGTGCAAACCCTTGCGATGCTTTTTTTGCTGCTACTTTCTCTGCCACTGTGCTGGACAGGATCCACCCAAGACCCATCGTCACGAACACTTTTTTCACTACTGGCACCAACGATGTCTTTGCCTGTTTTGCCAATATCACCAATGTTGTCCCCAGTCTCCTTCTTGCAAACATCAACATCAACACAGTTCACCTCAGAGGCCAATACGCTGTTGTCAACATTTGTATCATCACCGCAGCTTTCATTGCCTTCTGCTGCAATGCTCCCTTCAGATGATGGAAACAGCTCTATGGAGTCGTCCCTAACCTCATCAAGTAGGATCCAGTCTTCATCACCACCAGGGCTGAGGCATATGAAGTCGTCATCGGCAGATGACACCTCCGCCGAATTCGTGGAGTCAGCGGCACTTTCCTGGTCGGCTGCAGCCTGCTCGCTGTCAGCACATATATGGGATGATGACTCAGCCTCTAGTTGAACATCATCACTTGATGCTACTGAGAGTTTATTTCCCTTCTGCCCACAAGGAATGGGAACCGGTTCTGGTGTTCCAGCCGCATCAGTAGCTTTCTCAGTGCAGCCTTCGGTTGCTTTCTGGCCCGACTCTATGGACCAGTTTAACTCCGTCACAAGATCGGCAGCAGGGCACTCCTGAAGAGCCTGGTGGCTGTCCAATATCTCAGAGGAACTCTGTTCGATGGGACTTGTAACATGAAATCTGCTGTGCTCAACAGCTGTATTAATGGAGCTGGAGCTTGAGTTGTCAAAACCATTGCCCACAGGTGAAGTAGGAGGTTCTCTTCTTGCTTTACTAGATATGCTCGATGGGCTGGGCTGACTGGTTCTCAGCAACTTCTTGCTGCTGGAGCTCAACAGCAATTCATCTGCAGGGGCATCGATGCGAGCCACATCAGAAACGCCAGGCTTAGCAATTGGTTCAGAAATTTCTGCTTCGCTGACAGAAATAACAGAGCTGTTTCCTTGCACAGATCCAACAGGTACGGGTCCATTTAAACCTGCATCAAAGTTGGCATTTGTCGAAGCATTTGCAGCTGCAAGTTCACTACTAACAGCTGAGCTCGCATTTGCTTCTTCAGGTGCTTCAAGCTCGATGTTTGGTTCGGCCATGGTTACCTCAGAAATAGGAATGTCACTACTTACAGGGAGGACGTCAGAAGCTGTATCATCACACTGGCGCTGTTTGGGGTGCAGTAAGGAAGTTTCCAACCCCCCGGTGGCAACAAAGTCTTTGTTTGCAGTATTCACACTGCTAGATGGTCTGTCAGAGTCTGTCACATCTGGCTCACTAACTGCACAGTTTGGGACAGGTTCAGGTTCTGGGACAGATTCAGGGCTGTTTTCCATTCCTTTAGCAGCACCTTTCATCAAACCACTGGCCTCAGCTGCTCCACGCGTACTGGATGATGCACCCGACTTAGAACTGTCAGATTCTTTTGTATCAACAAGGTTGCTGCTATCTGAGAGTCCTTTAAGGTGCTCTGCTTCAGGCGCTCTGTGACTCTCACATCTTTGGGAGCCTTCTTTCTGAACAGAATCAGTCCCACTGCTTGATGGAGATGTTTGTGGTGGGTTGCCACTTCCTGCTGCTTCAGGCAAGTTAAACGATGGGGATGGCTGTGCCACGTCAGGCTGCTTGCTGCCAACACTGTCATCACCCGACAGCTCACTAGGCGTTGTGATAGTAAGCCTCTCATAGGTGACGAGCAGTTCCTGTATTCGAGGGTCGGGAGCTTCGGGAAGGGCTGCTTTCTTTCGCGGTTTGCTCGAACGTATCGGCAGACCTCCCACTTCCCGCTTGCTTGACGGTGTGCCCAACCTAGGTGCGCTAGACACTGGGCGTTCGTGAGGGCCGACTGCTTCAGGGGCACCAGGTTTGGGAATCCCATCGTTGGGCGTGCTGCTACTCGTCACCTGTAAGCCCGAACTTACTAGCCTAGTCGTGGTGCGGTTGCTGACAAGCTTGGCAAAGCTTGCACCTGTGCTGCAGGAAGCGCTATCAAATGGTGAAACATTGGAGGTTACCGTGCCAGTGGTGGCTGTAGAGGCAACACCAACATCAAAGACTGGTGAGCGGCTGCCTGAAGTGTCAGCAACAAGGCAGTTATCATTTTGTTGTTCAGGAGCACCGGGCTTGCCTTCATTGTTGTCTTCTTCACGAACCTTCCTTCTAAGAGCCAACTTGTTAGCAGAGATTCTCGATGAGCTGCGACTTTTCGCTTCTTTAGATGGCGCAGTTTTAGCCCCTCCCTGCACAGTAGAAGTGGTACCCGGTGCCATGGCATTCGTGCTTTCAGTGCTATGGCTCAATGATGCGCTGGAACTATTCCCTCTGGAACGCATGCGCCTTACAACTACTTTCGAGCTGCTTGGTTCTTCCACCCCACTAGCCTGTTTGCTCAAAATTTCCTGTTTAGGTAAACTCATCTCAGTAAGCCCACCCGACAACACCTCACAACTACTAGTACTTGTGACTGACTCTGCGCTGCTTGAACGTGTGGCACTAACATCTCTCAATGATAGTTTAGAGCTTGCTGCTTGGCGTCTTGTATGCCTGGTAGTTGCTTGCACTGCATTTTCAGAATGTGCTGTGCTGTCGTCTGATGGTATGTTTGTTGCATCTTGGCTGTCCGAACTGGAGCACAATGACACAATTCTTCTACGTCGGCCCCGCTGCGAGACTGGCATCACATTTTCAGGCTCCTGAATAGCATCGACATCCCCGCTTGATTGTGATGTTCCTAGGGCTGCGTCCTGGGCACCCATCAGGGGCACCAGCTGGTGGTCATGCATGTCCCCAATGCTGGCAGGACCACTAGTGAAGGGTTCAGGGAATTCAGTTGGTTTACAAGGACTGGAGGTAGAGGCTCGCCTGGTTCTTTTAGGCCCAACATCACTAGCTGACCGAACGTTTCTCCTGCTTGGCAAGCTACATGTAGCAGCTTCAGGGACCTTTGGCTCTACCGCTGTAGGAGGTGCATCGCTCAACATAGGTTTGGAACTTTCCAACTGTGTTTCAGGTGCTTCAGATGTCACCATGTTTGACTTGCTCTTCCTAGAACTCTTAGGCCTTAATAGTGCACCAGAATCTGCCACCTTGGAGCTCAAGGGTACGGCAGATGTTGCAACGTCTGGCGTTGGGATTGCTTGAGAGCTTTCCAAAGGTGTCTCAGGTGTCGTGATGTTTGACTTGCTCTTCCTGGATCTCTTAGACCTCAACACTGTACCAGAATCTACCACCTCAGCGCTCGAGGGTGCAGCAAAAGATGGTGGAGCATCTGGCGCATGGACTACTTGAGAGCTTTCCAAATGTGTTCCAGGTGCTTCAGTTGTGACGTTGCCATATTTGCTTTTCCTAGTTCTCTTAGGCCTCAACACCACACCAGAATCTTCTGTGTCAGACCTCAAAGGTGTGGCAACAGGGTTAGGAGCATTTGGCATGTGGGCTGCTTCAGAGCTTTCCAGATGTGCAGCAGGTGTTTCAGGTTTTGTGATGCTTAACTTGCTCCTCCTAGAAATTTTGACCTTCAATGACGCACTATGATCTGTCACCTCGGAGCTTAGAGTTGTAGGGTCCGACTCATGAGTGCTTGGCACGTTACCTGCTTTGCAGCTTTCTAAATGCACATCACGTGTGTCAGATGCTGCAGTTCTTAACTTGCTCTTCCAAGAACTCTTGGGCTGCCCAGCCCCACCAGAGTCGACCACCTCGGTGCTGAGAGGTGTGGCTAGGGGTGTTGTGGCATCCGATGCACAAGAGGCTTCAGCACTTTCCAAATGCACAGCAGATGCTTCAGGTGCTTCAGGTGTCACGGTGCTCGTCTTGCTCTTCCTGGGGCGCCTCAGAGCTGCGCCAGAATCCGCCAACTCAGAGCTCAAATGTGTGGCAAGAGATGTTGAAGCACCTGACACGGGAGCCGATTTGGAGCCTTCTAACTGTACGGCAGGTGCTTCAGGGGTCATGTCACTCAACTTGCCCTTTCTAGACGACTTCGTCCTCAAAGTAGCACCAGGATCTGCCAACTCTGAGGTTGAAGGTGAGGCAGCAGACTCCAAAGAGTCCACCGCACGGACAACTTCAGAGCTTTCCGACTGCGTGACAGGTGCTTCAGGTGTCACAGAGCTTGATTGGCCCTTCCTCAACCTCTTGGGCCGCCTCAATGCAACACCCGAGTCTGCCATTTCAGAGTTTGAAGGCGTGGCAAGTGATGAAGCATCTAACATATGGGTTGCTTCAGAGCTTTCAAAATGCACAACAGATGCTTCGGGAGTCACAATGCTTGACCTACTTTGTTTAGAAACCTTACGCTTCAACACTTCGACAGGATCTACCACCTCGGGGCTCAAGTGCGTGGCAAGAGGTTCTGTTGATGAGTAAGCTCGTTCAGGACTTTTTAACCGTGTTTCTGTTGCTTCAGGTGTTGCAGAGCTTGATTGATTCCTCTTAGAAACCTTGACCTTCAACGACTCACTGAGATTTGTCACCTCAGAGCTCAAAGGTGTGGCAGCAGGCACAGACCCATCTGACATCTGGGTTTCAACAACGGTGCTGCTCGACGATTCACTAGCACCAAACGTTGGAGGGCTACCGAGATCCGCAACACGGCTTTCTGTTGTCGACCTGTCGGGACTGACAAAGCCAACCACACGAGGCCGAGTGCTGGTGGTAGAGATTACTCCGTGTTTTCCTTGGATCCGGATCCGACAGATGATAGATGGCCTGCTGGTACTCCCTTCGGGATCACTGGACCTGTTTACAAGGTGTGACGTTGGTGACAATGATGATGATGACGCGTCAGAATTGGGTACAGATTCAATTACTTCAACTGCAAGGTGACGCTTTGACGACAGCTTTCTTTCTCTTCGTGAATGTGAAACACGTTTCTCAACAGGCGGTACACTAAGCTCCGTGCCGAGGTCGGCAGTAGCCACAGCCGCAGAGAAGGCTGGAGACTCTGCATCATTTCCAGCGTCTGTCACAGCTTCCCCAGCCTGACCCTTATCAGCTTTCTCACCCGCCTCCCTCTCTCTTAATGTCCGGTCACTGGTGGAAGATTCAGCTGCCACTTTAACTCTTTTGCTGGCTTTCCCAGTCCTGGAATTTGCATGTTTGTTCAACATCTGGCCGTCCTCCGACGCAGAGCTGTAAGAAACACGACGAGTCCGGTGAGCTGGCTCCACTGAGCGGGCTTCCAGATTTGTAAATCGCTCAGAGCGAGGCAACACAGAGTTCACAGGGGCAGCACGTCTTCTGCCAGCCGAAGCACTTCGTTGTGAACTGGCACTGCTGTCCGTCGAAAGACCACGTTTCCGGCGTTGCTTCTTGGGTTCGGACATGTCCGGGGCAGCAACACTCTGGCCGGGCTTGTCCAGATCCCGCAGACTCCACCTCCGGCGACCCTCCGGCTCTCGCCGATGCTGCCACCGAACGATTTCCTTCTCTGTCAGGCGGAGAAGCTCGACGGAGCATGGACGAATGGCATCCAGCAGTTGGGAGCTTGATTCATGACCTGCACGCACCACAGGCCCATTGCCAACTTAGTCACAAGCAGCTGATTCACTTTAACAGTAAAAGCTCACTGATTCGGCTTTCACAGGAGCAGAAAAATGCCGGAATAAATGAATGCCCAATTATCAAAAGAGTCCAGGAAACAACAAACAAGTGTGCATTACATCAATACTCTCTCATTTTTTGGATGAATACGCAAATCCTGTCCTTATTTTGCACTTAAGAGCAGAATAAAAACTGCAATTTTGGTCATTCACGACTTCATCCACTGTGCAAGTGTGGCGCAAGACCTCCCTGTCTTAATTTATCCGAAATGTGCGCTGCACACCTCCCTCATCACGTACAGCCACCACCGACCACCATGTGCATGTGACGATAATTTTTTCACTGGCAAAATGGCTGGCAACAGACTGATCATCCATCGTGAGTTAGCAAGCGAGTTTTATGCCAGCATGCGGACCATCGCTGAGACGCTCTTCACCTTCAACAGCTTCTGCCATGTTTCAGCTTTGTGACATTGCATGCTCTTTGCACCGAGTTAAAACGAAGCTACAGAGTGTCACTTCTGCTACAGATGAAACTGTGGTCACCAACAATGCAATCATAAGCTGCATACACACACACACACACAGTTCTAAAGGCACGTACACGGCCTACACACCCAGAGTCGAAACAAAACAACTGGGTGCCGCGCGCCGCATCTGCTGCAGATGAAACTGTGATTGATGGCAACTTAACAGCAGAGCTGTTTAAAGTCAAGATGAATTCCAGAGGGTCCATCATTCACAGTTTCCTAGTGGGTATGTGCCACAGAAATAGGACAAGCCCCACTACTCACCATCGGTGCATTAAAAATGAAGTACACAGCAAAAGTGCATGTGCCACAGGGAGAAAAACAGAGAAAGAAAGAGAGGGAGAAAAAAAAAGAAAAAAAGAGAGATAAAAAGAAAGAGACAAAGGAAGACTTTGTGAAAGGCATTTGGTTGGGAGAGCAGGAGGAAAATATGTATGACCTTGCTTGTAACGAGGCAGACCACGCCTTGCATTGTGATGCCAGCAGCTCCGTTATTTAACCAGCCCTCGCGACGTTAGGTCAGTGAAGCTGCTTCAATTTTTTTGTTATGGTGGTAGTGATCCATGCAATGGGTACAGTCATAAACTCACAGTTCCAAAGAACACCATGGTTCACAGTGTCAGCCATTGTGTAGTTTCAAAGAGATGGCAAGTTGGGCCACCTGGTAGATGTTCATGTTTAAAAATTAGTTTGAGGTGCACCGAAACCCTGACAAAGGAACTTGACAGGACAGCGCGAGTAAGCACTGTCCTATCCTGTAAGTACTGTTCTGTCCACTGCCTTTGATCCGTGTCTTCGGTGCGCTTCAAACTAATTTTTAAGCATTGTGTAGTTTGTTTTGCTGGGTGTTGCATCAGTGCAGGAGATGGTGATAGGGTTGGCACAGCCATTGTAACCACAGCCATTTAGGAATAAAGTTAAAACGAGATGGGTTATCACAAAATATTGGATATAACGAGCAAATCGTAATGCCCCTTGAAAGTCGCCGTAGAAACCAATGTACTGAAAACATCGCCTTAACGAGGTAAAATTTGCCTGTAACGGGATATAACGAACAAGTTTTGTTCGGAAATGAAATTTCGTGCCAATGTCACTACAGTGTGCAACGTGACAACTGTATTTAGCAGTTCAAAACTCCCACCAGCATCCTCCAGCAATGCGCATAAAGCTGGACAGTGCGCCATGCGCACGCTGCTGCGCTCGCAAAGTCATTCCAGCATTCCTCTCACTGCACACGGCACACAGTCGGTGCACACAGTGTGCACGGTTGCGGCACGCCTGCCTGCGATATGCTATTTCGCCCGCTATTTGTTTTGGCTAAGTACACTGCATAATATTTGCACTAAACGCCTGCTGCGGTTGTAACGAAATATTGGTTATAACGAGCAAATCGCGGCGTGCCTTCAATTTCGTGATAACGAAGCTTAACTGTATCTGCTGTTGGTGGTGGTGCACCAAACATTCTTCTTCTCAGCTTCACAAGTTTCAAATAAGCAGAATAATTTAGATTATGAATTGGTTATCTTGAGGTGCTACTAACACAGATACAGTAAAAGCTCGTTAATTCGACACCCGTTAATTTGGAAATTCGGATAATTCGGACGGCTCTATTGGTCCCGGCCGAAGTGCATGTTAATCTATGGGACCAAACCTTCGTTAATTCGTCAGAATTGGGCTCCGCACCGCTTAATTCAGACAAATTCTGACGGCTGCCGCTACACAAATGTGTAATAAAGCAGCGCCGGCACCACTGGGGCGAAACCGAAACTTGAGTCACATCGCCATCGTCATCAACTAGTGGGGGCGATCGCAGCGTCACCGAACGTCGGCGTCTTCTTTCTTTTCTAGCTCCACTGCGCCTCCGACGCCATTTTCCCTTGTGTTGTGTCGGCACCGTCTCTTCTTGCGGAGTTCTTTTTTCCCATTGTGACCGTGTTTACATGTGAGGTCCGAGTATGCGGCAGTAGCCGACGGTGGCATCGACGAGGTGTCAGCCGAGTCCACCGACGGTGACTGCCCGACCTTCAATGCTGTCCTTCCCACAGATATGACCCTTCAGGACTACATCGCGATTGATGATTGTGTCGCAACGACTGGTCTCCTGCCCGATCAAGAAATTATTAATGATGTCGTGACCTCATCGCACCTCACGGGAAGTCTCGGAGGCGCTTTTGATATTAGAGGGCGTTTGCCTGAGCACTTCCAACAGTTTGCGTGCTGTTGGCCATTTGGAAAAGTTAAGAAAAATTGTAATGTAAGCCGGAATCTGCGTGAAAACGCAGACGACCATTACAAAATACTTCAGCAAATAAAGGTATGCTTCGCCAACTTGATTTTAATGTTTTTCCTGTTCATTCGTTAATTCGGCATTCGGTTAATTCGGACATTTTTTCCGGTCCCGTGAAATCCGAATTAACGAGCTTTTACTGTAAAGCATTAATTTTTATGTTGCACTGGTTGATGCTTTTACATTCACAGCTATGAAAGACTATACGATATGCTCCTTGCAATGGTTTTTCCAGTGTTACTCAGTATGAAAAATTTGCTAATGTGTGGCCGGTAGTGACGAGATCGCACTAAAGATAGCATCACAGTCACCTTTGGCAAAATAATAATCTGCCTAAGCTGCCTGTTCACCCAGATTGAACAGGTGCACAATGACAATAGTGTAAAGTGCATTTATAATCTACCATTTTTCACGTGTTATGTGGTGACAAGGCAAATGAAAACGGGTCATCACAACTGACAGAGGCTTCTCGCTGGGCTATCATCACGATTGCATTTCCTGCACGGAGACTCGATCCCAAAACTTTTTTGCAGATAGCGCAGGGTATGCGTGCAATAAATACTGCATGTAATGAGGATATTTTTAGGTGGACTTGACAAAATTGTTACCAGGTTTGACCATTTTTATTAGCTCCTGCACTGAATTTCCAACATGAGTATCCACAAACTTGCTCGACTAGCCCTGCTGACAGTGTTCGTGTTATATCCTCTAACATCTTTCGTTGTCTTCCACACGAAATTTTCAACATCAACTCCAATTATATTCAGTGCATACACACTGTCTTCAATCGGTGTTACAGTGTATGTCGACAACTGCTCATAACGCAATGTTTTCATTGGTGTAACACAGCCACAGCTACTCGCATTAAATCTCTGTTTCTCTTCTATAAGCTTGTAGCAGCATGGTGACAGTGTACCCCATCCCTGCCATAAACAACTCCACGTTCGACATGTCCGACAGGAGCCCCGTGACGAATATTTGTGAGGACCAGCAACCAGGCGGTCCAGGCTTTCCTGGACACGTCCACACAACGTAGAGCTCTCACCTTCTCTTTTTTTTTTCGTCTCTACCACCCTCATCACATCCAGCACATGCCATGCGCACACTTTGTTGGACAGAATAAACACGACATAGTTTCCGACAAGGTGGCAGTCCGCCTTGTTTGCCACGGCTCTACATGTTTTTCAATCTTGCGCTAAATCAGATTGTCCATGCAACTCGCTTATCTCGTCACACTGGTCGTCCACTCTCAGTCACTACTTGCCTACACTGAAATATCTTATTCTTTATTTCTTTCCAGGGCAGCAAAACACTGGAATGGCCTTTCCCACAGCATCACCGCTATTCCCTGCTCACCAAGATTCTTACATAGTACATAGTACATAGTACATCAAATGCAAACTCAAATGGAATCAATGTTACATTCTGCCAAAAAACACAGCCCTTGCCCGATGGGCCCTGAATGTTTTTTACAGAAATAAAAATGAAATAGGAAATGGAAAACTACTCACTCCTGATGGACAAGGACGGTGATTGGTTCGGTTCCCCTCCAGAAGGCGTGCTGTTGCCTTCCACTGGCACCATCAGCATGGATGCCACGCAACAGCTCTGCCAGCGCTGCCAATCCTCGGCAACTGGAGGAGACGAGCCCGGAGCTTCGCCCGATCGTCCTACCGCTCCGGCGGGTTTTGCCGGCGACCGTTCCTGCTTCCGCCCCTGCGGATGTTGCTGCTGCTGCTGTCGTCGCAGAGAGAGGCGCGTGAACCGCCGTGCTCGTGCTCTGCCCAGCAGTCGGCGCACCAGTACGGGCGGCCGTGCTCCCGTCTGCGTCCCTTGGTCCCGGGTGGTTGTGGCCACCGCCCTGCTCACCCCAGCTGCACAGTCCAGGAGATAATTTCGTATCTCATAATCTTAACACTGTCAGTATCACTCCACATGCATACATACAGTATAAAATGGAATATAAGACGAGATGCTTTCATTAAAACAACAAGCTAAAGTCACCCCTCGTCTTATATAGCAGTGTTCAGCTGATAGTGAGTAGCTGTCTGGCAACATGAGGCGTGCATGTATGTCAAAAGCCACACTTGCTCATATCCACGTCCAAATCCGATAGCAGGCATATTTATTTAGTCTCCCTGTTTGTTTTGTGTGTTCGTGCTGTGCTCCCGATCTGTTCCCGAGTTTTCCGCTCCAATCAACGCTGCGTTTGATTTTTTACAGCGAAAGCTGTTACGAGATCTTTTCACCGGCCGCTTTTGGCGCCGTAGTTGTCCGCCGCCGCCGCTGCCGCCGCCGGTGTCCGTAACCAGTATCGCTCGAAATAAGAAAAAAAAACGAAATAATAAAAAAATTCCAGGATGGAACGAGGTTCGAACCTGGGCCCTCTGCGTGGGAGCCCAGTATTCAACCTCTGAGCCATGCCGGTGCTTGAAGCTGCTTTGCAAAAAGGTCCTATACAGGCTTCATGTCGGAAAGGAACCACATAAGCATGTGCAATATAGCGTGGTAGAAGAGTAAAATAAGTACCAAGCGTCACACAATGCGAATTGCGCAACGAGTAGGTTGTTGAATACTTCCCACCCATTACCAAGGGCTCTGCCATAATTCTTCACCGTCATCAGGCACAGCATCAACAAAGTGCGCATAATGCCTTACATGCGTTTAGCAGGTACCATGGCTCTCCGTAGAATGACGAAAAATGGCACAGTGCCTGCTGCCCTAATTCTCAAAAATTACAATAATTTATAGCATAGTGGGTTCCTCGCAAGTGCACTTGTATTGGTTGCCAAGGAAGCCCATAAGCGCATGATCCATTTCCTGGGGGTCTCAGTAAAATTACAATGATTTATAGCGTAGTGGGTTCCTCGCAAGTGCACTTGTATTGGTTGCCAAGGAAGCCCATAAGCGCATGATGCATTTCCTCGGGGTCTCAGTAAAATTACAATGATTTAGAGCGTAGTGGGTTCCTCGCAAGTGCACTTGAATTGGTTGCCAAGGAAGCCCATAAGCCCATGATCCATTTCCTCGGGGTCTCAGTAAAATTACAATGATTTATAGCATAGTGGGTTCCTCGCGAGTGCACTTGTATTGGTTGCCAAGGAAGCCCATAAGCGCATGATCCATTTCCTCGGGGTCTCAGTAAAGTTCTTCGCCCCCCCCCCTCCCGTCTCTCTCCCACGTCAACGTATGTTATACAGCATGACGGGAGAGGGAAATAGCGACCAGGCATCACCCAATGCAAATTACATAACTGGTGGGCCGTTTAAAGCTTCCAACCCATTACAAAGGGCTGAGCCATAATTCTTCATTGTCATCAGTCGTTGCTTCAACAAAGTACACATAATGCCTTACAGACGTGTAGCTGGTGCCTCGCTTCTCCGCAGATTGACGAATAATGGCTTAGTAGGTGCTTCCCAACTTCACAAAAATTGTGATTTATGGCGTAGTGGGTACCTTTCTAGTGTACTTGTATTGTAGCCCCAAGAGATCTTACAGCGGGCTCTAGAAACGCCGCTCTTTCTGCTTTCGCTGTGACTGTGCTGCAGTTTCAGCGCAGGCCTGGCGTTTTTTTGTATTCATTTTTTTTTTCATTCATTGAAGATGAGTAGCGGCACGAGCAGACAGTTCTTAGCTGCATTTAAGCTAAATGTTGTTGAGTTCACCGAAGCAGATGGCAACATGGCCACTCAGCGCCACTTTGGCGTTTCAGAAAAAAGCATACGTTATTGAAGAGCACAGAAAGGCAAGCTGCAGCAGTGCAACCAGCGGAAAATGTCATTTCAAGGGCCCAGTGAGGTTCATCCGCAGCTTGAAGATACGCTTGTGGACTTCGTGCGGGAGGTTCGTGCGCACTCGCTGCCAGTGACCGTGAATACCGTGGAGCTTCCTCGAGAAGCAGGGCTCTCAACAGAAGAGTTCGATGCACCAAACTCCTGGGTGCGTTGATTCATGAGATGCAAAGGATTTTCTCTCCGCCGGCACACATCCATCTGTCAAAAATTGCCGGAGGAGTTCGAGGACAAGCTTGTGAACTTCCAGCACTTCGTGATCCGGCTTCAGGAGGAGAATAACTACATGATGGGGCAAATTAGCAACGCTGATGAAACCGCCGTGCGGTTTGACATGCCTTCGTCGATCACGATCACGGAGTGCGGGGCCAAGGATGTCAAGCTCTTGTCCACTGGCAACGAGCACTTGTGCTTCACAGTCATGCTGGCTTGCACAGCAGATAGCAGTAAGCTGCCACCCTTCATCATTTTCAAAAGAAGGTGAAGACGATGAAGGATGCGCTCCCACCCGGCGTTGTCGTTTGCGTGAACAAAAAAGGTTACATGCCATGATGCTTGAATGAATACAAGTGGTCTGGAAATGACAGCCAGGTGCAGTACTGTGTCCTCGCAGCCTGCTGGTCTTCAATGAGTTTCGCAGTTGCCTGACCGATGCCGTGAAACGTGCACTCAACGATGGAAGAATGGGCCTCGTCGTGATGGCAACTCGCTGGATGGCATGGAAGACACTTGTCTTCAGAAGACAGTGCTGCTTCTTCTGACGAATATAACAGCTCCGATGGTGGTTAAGGGGTGCTCCGACGATGGGCAAGCGGTGCTGATTTAAAAATAAATCCATTTCAGTGATACCATATAGCATATATATATATATATATATATATATAGTGGGGATTCGAGGCGCGCCCGAAGCCACTGCGCGGGCATTTCGCCGTTCCGTGAATTCTTTCCCTCTCCCGTTCTCCCGCGACGGCAAGTGGCGCCATCTTGCGCTACGCGCCGGCTTTCGTGATGGCGCTGCACGCGGTCTGGGAGCCGCGAAATTCAGCGCGACGGACGCGCGTACACGCCGGGACGAACTCTCTCTCTCCTCGGACGCCGCTGGGTAAGCACATATTTCTTTCCGGTCCAACGTCCCCTTTGGGAATCGCTGGACTGTAGCCTGCCTGGGTGCCTCGGCATCCTTGCAGGCGTGTTTACCTCAGTGTTAGCTCCGGTTTGTACGTGAAGCCAAAGAGCGGTGCCTAGTGCTCGTGCGCGGTCGTACCACGCCGAGCCGCACTTGCCGGAGGCCCACGCGTACGGAGATTGCCCTAACTCCCGCGACCAGGCCCAGTGGTCATCGCGAGAGTGCACAGCATAGCCGCGAGGGACCTTTTCCCGAGCGGCGTGTCAAAGCTCGCCATTGCCAGCTGCGACGTGCTGGCAGTTCCCCTTGGTGTATCGTCCGCGTGGGAAGCCCTTTGCTTCCCCGTGCCCCGGGAGTGGACGTGTACTGTGTGTGTGTTGGGGTGCCGCCGAAGGCAAATAAAGTGTTTGTGTGTATGTTATCTCGAACACTGTGTTTATGCCGCGCGGCGCTCAACGCCTTTGCTAGCTGAGCGCGCGCGGAGCGGTGCGCTAAACGTAAGCAGGCAACGGTAGACGCGGCCCTGTGGCTCGATAAGCCTGAACCCGCAGTAGTCTTCGGCTCCGGTGAGCATCGAGGCTACCACACTGGCGCCCAACACGGTATCAAAGGCTCATTAAGCCTTTGATTAGACTTAGCCGAGTCAGCACGCCTTTGCGAATCAGGCTCGCCGTGTTACCCGCGTTATGTCTGCTAGGCGTGAGTTTTGTCCGCTGTCGTTTTTAGCAGATACCGCTTTGCTCGAGAACAGGGCCAGTGCCCCCTTCGGGCAGAATCCAGCACCCTCCCCTGTCACAACCCCCAGTGGGGATGATGCGAGGCGCTATGTACCAGCTCCCAGTGGAGATGTAGCGTGTTGTGGGAACGGGGCCATTGCCCAACCCGAACAGTGCACACGGGCAAAGTGGACCGCTACTGCTCCCTTTGGAATGCACGGCAGTTCCATGTCGCATCGCTCCCAATCGGCTCCCAACGGAGCTTACGGAGCGCAGGTTGGAAACGCGGCCTCAGCCGTCACCGACTTTTGCCCGCTGGCTGCTATGCAAGCAAGCAGCCAAGCTCACTTCGAGCATGCGTCTGTACCGCTAGCCGCAAGCGGCTTAGCCATTTCACGAGAGGCTGCCCCAAGCGGCGGCTGTGAACAACGACAGGCGCTCCCCGAGAGTGGCGCGACGCCGGCCGGTATCCCTTTTGAAACCGCGCCGCTTATCGAGCTTGGAGACAGTTCCCCATCGCTCCATCGCGCCGCGCATGCTCCCACAACTTCCTTTGAAGCGGGTGCACAGACGCTGCTGCAAAATGCCGCCCAAATGATCCAAGCGCTCTCGGGAGCTGTACAAACGCTTTCGGCTGTTCCAAAACGCGCTCACCCCGCTGTTATGTTGCCTGTGCCCACTTACAGCGGATACGGTGATCTGCTCAGCGCCCGAGATTACCTTGACTCTCTGTCACGCTATCAGAGAGCATTGGGTTTGGATGATCAGGAGGTGCTCGGACGCGTCGTCCCAGCTGCACTGACTGACACGGCGGCTAGGTGGTATCGGCTTTCAGGCCACCGAGCAGCAACCCTTGATGAGTTCCGCGCGGCTTTCCTGCGCGAATTCTTACCCGCTGACTACGAGTAGGATGCGGTGCGAGCTCGAGCTCCGCACGCAAGCTCCTGATGAGTCGCTTCAGGAGTACGTACGCGCGATGGAAGACCTTTTCTCTATCTCTATCGCTGAGCCCAGAGCTTCGAACGAGGAACGCGTCGAACGGGTGATTAGGCAGGCGCATCCGACCTTTTCGGCGTACCTGCGCGGCAGTCGCTTCCGGGATCTAGAGGGATTGGCCGCTGAGGCGAAGCGCATTCAAGGCGACATTCTCGCCGCGCGCGCCTATCGCCCGCCACCGCCAGCCAGCGAGGCCCTTGAACCACGCTGCGCATGGGGAGGGGCCGTACCCTTTCCCCAACGGCAACAGCCTGCCGGAGCTGCCTTTGCGGCTCCCGCTAGAAGCGGGCACAGTTGGGAGCTGAGCGATCGCGCTTTAGATCCCTACGCGTACGCGAGGCGCGCAGCAGCCTGTGCTGCACCGCAACTCGACGCGCGCGAGCAGGGACGCTATCCGACCCAGCGCATCGGTAGGGTGGCGCTCGTCATAACAGATCCTTTGATCAACAGGCGAACCGACCCCTGCCGCTAGAGGCTGCTGCTCCGCGGGAGCGGGGCCGCGACGGCGCATCTTCCCTTTCCCGGGACGGATTGCGCTGCTTCCGCTGCCGCGAGCGAGGGCACATAGCGAGGGAGTGTCCCGTATCTAGGCCTCCTGTGAGGCAGGGAAACGGGGGCGCGGGTCGTTCGTGAAGGCACGAGCGGCCGAACCCTTGCTTCTCCCCTCTGCGTACCGGGCAAGCAGTCTTGCTGGTGCGCACGCGCCGTTTATTTCGGTCATTATTGCCGGCCGCGAATTTTCGGCGTTGCTAGACACGGGCGCGAGCGCTTCGTTGTTTGGCGAACAGGTTTTGTCCCACTTGCGGAAGCACTCGGTGCGCTTGCGGGACAGCCGCACGACATTCACCCTCGCGAAAGGCGTGGCCCAGTCGGCTGGCGCCGCAAGGTTGACTGTCACATGGGGAGATCGAAGGAGACGCACGCGTTTCGTTCATCTTCCAGGGCTCAGTGTCCCTGTGATTCTCGGTCGGGACTTCCTCCTAAAAACCGGTATCGTTGTGGACGTCGCGAATGGTGGCTATCGCGACGGACCTTTTTCCCAGCTCAAGCCGTTCATCAGCCCGCCGGCGTATACAACTGCCTGTGCAGTAGAGGCGTCGGAACCGTGTCGCGTGCAAAGTTCGGGGGCAGGCCCCTGCGCTATGCGCTCGTCGGCTCAAAATCCCCATCGGGATCGAGCGGCACGACACGCAGAGGCTCCGCATCCTTTGACCGCCTGTGCGACTCATTTGGATGATACACAGAAGGCTCGTTTGTCGGCACTGTTACGCGAGTACGACGAGCTCTTCACCGATCAGCCGGTCTTTATTGAGTTGGTGAGCCACGCGATCGAAACTGGCGACGCGCTTCCTTTGAAGTGTAACCCCAGGCCCGTCAGCCTGGCCAAGAGGCAGGTTATCGACGGCTTGCTGGACGATATGCTTTCAGCTGGCATTGTTCGCCGTTCGTCCAGCGCCTGGGCGTCTCCAATTGTGTTGGTGCCTAAGAAAGATGGCAGTCATCGCCTGTGCGTAGACTACCGCCGTCTGAACGGAGTGACTCGTAAGGATGCCTATCCGCTCCCCACAATTAGCTCCATCGTAGGAAACCTCGGCACTGCGCGGTACTTCACCACGTTAGATGCCTCCAAAGGTTACCTACAGGTCTGAATGGATGAGCGTGACCGGTGCAAGACCGCGTTCACCTCCCACAGAGGGTTGTTTGAGTTCACTCGTATGCCCTTTGGTCTTTGCAATGCTCCTGCGACTTTTCAGAGACTCATGGACCGCGTCCTCGGGGAAGCAAAGTGGTCATACTGCATGTGCTACCTCGACGACATCGTGATTTATTCACAAACCTTCAAAGAGCATTTGGCCCATGTTGCCGATGTGCTCGGGAGGGTGAGGGCTGCCGGGACGACGTTAAATCCCGCGAAAGCCCAATTTAGCGCAGACTCGAGTTCAGTTACTTGGGTTTACGCTGGGCGAAGGCTCCATTGAGCCCGACAGGGAGAAACTTCGAGCAATCCTCGATTTCCCCGTGCCCAAGGACGTGCGCGGCCTGCGCCGCTTTCTTGGAATGGCCAACTTTTACCGGTCGTTCATTCCGTCCTGTGCTCGAGTGCAGGCGCCCTTGACCAAGCTCTTGGGTAAGTGCGCTGAGTGGCGATGGGGATCTGAGCAGCAAGAGGCGTTTTGCCGTCTGTCTAGCGCCATTGCGGAGACAGCGCAGCTCAAGCTCCCCGACCTGACCAGACCGTTCGTGGTCCAGACTGATGCGAGCGATCTGGGATTAGGAGCAGTTCTCCTACAGGAATACGATGGCGTGTTGCGGCCGTTGGCCTTTGCCAGCCGCTCGTTGATACCCGCGGAGAAGAATTATTCCGTGACCGAAAGGGAGTGTCTCGCCATCGTGTTTGCACTGCGGAAGTTTGATGTCTACCTGGATGGGACGAAGTTCGTGGTGCAAACAGATCACAGCGCGCTAAGCTGGCTGATGCGGCTCCGTGAGCCTGCGGGCAGGCTGGCGCGCTGGGCTCTCCTAATACAGCATTATGACTTTTCAGTGCAGTATCGGAAGGGGAGCACTAACGTGGTAGCTGACGCGCTATCTCGTGCCCCAGTGTCTACCGGGAGCCTGGATTCTGGTGCGACAACCGCTAGCGGTGCCTTTGCGCAAGCAAGCGTCGGGGGCGAAACGGCGGCCGAGCCGCCGAGTGGAGAGAAGGGTGAGTGCGCCGACGAGCGAACCCTTTCCGCGAGCCAGGCAAGCAGCGCGCCGCGACACGGGCAAGAGGGTGAGCAACACGTAAGCGAACCCATGACGCCGACGCAAGCGGCAGCGATGGCTGCAGTCCTGAGTAAAAACGATGCCAGGCTCCCCTTTGGAAGAATGGGAATCGCTTTCAGCAGGCAAGGCCCAGCAAGATCATCCGTTTTGTCGCGAGTTGAGCGACGGTCTCAGAGAGACGGAGCGCCGTGACGCTGCTGGTAGTGCGGCGGGCGCAGGGGGACGGGAACCGGCGTGTGTCGCTGGGTCCCGCGCGGATACATACTTGCTGGACCATGACGGGCTCCTGCTGAAATACATAGCCACCGATGAGGAGTCCGTGGACCCGTTTAAGGTGGTTATGCCCAAAAGTCTGAGAGCCGCACTGTTGCGATCCTCTCACGACGAACCCATGGCCGGTCACCTGAGTAGCTCCAAAGTTTTTGCAAAACTGAGCAAGACTGTGACCTGGCTTGGCATGAAGCGTGACATTTTCCGCTATTGCCGTTCCTGTCATGTCTGTCAAGCGGTGAAATCAAGGGGTGGCAAGCCGCCCGGCCTGATGAAACCGATTGTCAGTGAGCGTCCGTGGCAAGTAGCCACCTGCGATCTAATGGGGCTGTTCCACAGAAGCAAGCAGGGGTTCATACATCTGATGGTAGTCGTGGATCATTTTTCGAAGTGGGTGGAATTGTTTCCGCTTCGGAAGGTGACAGCGCGAGCGGTGCTTGAGAGGCTGCAGGAAGTGTTTTGTCGGTTCGGCTTTCCGGAAAGACTGATTACCGACAACGCGTCGTATTTCACCGCTCGGGTGTTTGGTGATACGTGCCGTTCCCTAGGAATTAATCACTGCACCACTTCGCCCTACCATCCCCAGTCCAATTTGACGGAGCGAACCAATCGTACGCTCAAACCGATGTTGGCGGCCTTTGCCGAAAGTCAAAAAGACTGGGCAGACCATTTGAGTGAGCTCGCGTTCGCAATCCGAACCTCCGAGAGTCGCTCTACTGGTTTCTCTCCTGCTTTCCTCAACTTCGGAAGGGTGTTGGCAAATCCGGTGACCAGTGTCATGCAATGCCAGCTCGGAGACGAGGAAGCACCAGCAGACTGTTCTGCTTACGCATCAAAGCTTTGGGACAGGCTTTGTCGAGCTCTCAGTAGAGCAAGGCAGAGTTTGGCATCGGCCAGGGCTGCGCAGAAGGCCCAGTATGACCGGAAAATCTTTCATTTAAGGTAGGTGATCTTGTCCCGAAGCGCAACCACGCTCTTAGCGACGCGAGCAAGGGGTTCTCAGCCTCGCTCGCTCCTAAGTGGCTTGGTCCGTACCGAGTGGAGAAAGCTTGGACTCCGCTCGCGTACTTGCTGAAAGATCCCCTTTCGGGAAAACTCAGCCGTGCCCACATCGCAGACCTGAAGCCTTTGCTTCGAGGTCTGACGAGCTCCCGCCAGCGCCCAGTGGCACTGCGCGCAAGCAACAGGGCACACCCGGGACGGCGGACTGCATTCGGACCACGCACCGGTATAATCTGAGGAAGTGGTCACCTTAGTGATTTCGCACCGGATGGCGGACTTATTTCCGCAACCGAAGGCCCTCACATTGCTATCTAGCCTCAGTTGCCTAACTTCTTTACGGCCTGTGCTCGCAAAGAAGTGGGCCCCGCCCAGTTTGCTGCTATTTTTTTTTGTTTGAGTGTTCATTTTATACCTGATGTGTTTCTCGTATTTTTTTTCGCATATGGAGTGTAATGTTGTTGTGTTTACTTTTTCGCCGTGTTTTTTTCTTTTGCCTGCGGAAGGGGTCGTCAATACTGGTGCTTATGCGGGGGGAGAGGTACAAAGGACGCTACGCGCCTTCCATCGCGTGGCGCGCTGGGAGAAGCCCGTCTTCGGAGCTGTGTGTGCGTGTGTGTGTGTGTGTGTACGTGCGTGGTGGATCTGTGCGTGCCCTGGAAGTGTGCGGCGTGGTGACGACACCATAGGAAACCACCTTCACCCTATATCGCCGTGGACCCTGGAGGTGTTCGGGAACTTGCTGACGTCAGGCGGACCGCCCGGCTGTGTCCTTGTCTCGGCCGTCGCCGAGAAGCCATGCTGCCGTCTGCCTCACGGCTGCTGCGCGAGGCTAGCTGATGTGGCAGCTGCGCCCGGCTAGCTGATGTGGCAGCTGCGCCCGGCTCTCTGCCGATGCCGGGACGCCTTGCAACCAATTTGGTTTGGCGTTAGGATTACAGCAGACCTCACTGTCCCAGCGAGGTCTTTGGTCATCCAGCCGGGAATTCGGGACCTCCGAACCACCACCGAGGCGGCGTTCGTCGGACTCGCGGGTCTGTCGTCGACTAGATCGACGAGCCGAAGGTGAGCCCGTTCCGGGCATGCGGACATCAAACAGGCCTCTTGCCTCGCACTCTGGCCAACAACATTACGCGCCGCCTCCCCTCCGCGCCGTGGACGCTCTCCCGTGTAAGCATCACAAACACTCGTCTTAATTTCTTTTACCCCCTTCCGTAGCACCATATTGTATAGTATAGTGTATTTCAAGGGTATTGTGTCATTATTATTTTTTTTTCCTTTTGTATTTGTAGAGGAATTAGCAGCAGTTGTGGGCCTGGGCTGAGGTTAGCTGTTGCTCATTGCATGACGCCTTTGCGTGCATGGGCGACGACCGGCTGCCTTTGCAGACCGGTGTAGGGTAATTTAAGGAGAGGAGGATGTGGGGATTCGAGGCGCGCCCGAAGCCACTGCGCGGGCATTTCGCCGTTCCGCAAATCCTTTCCCTCTCCCGTTCTCACGCGACGGCAAGTGGCGCCATCTTACGCTACGCGCCGGCTTTCGTGGTGGCGCTGCACGCGGTCTGGGAGCCGGTCTGGGAGCGCGACTGACGCGCGTGCACGCCGGGACGAACTCTCTCTCTCCTCGGACGCCGCTGGGTAAGCACGTATTTCTTTCCGGTCCAACGTCCCCTTTGGGAATCGCTGGACTGTAGCCTGCCTGGGTGCCTCGGCATCCTTGCAGGCGTTTACCTCAGTGTTAGCTCCGGTTCGTACGTGAAGCCAAAGAGCGGTGCCTAGTGCTCGTGCGCGGTCGTACCACGCCGAGCCGCACTTGCCGGAGGCCCATGCGTACGGAGATTGCCCTAACTCCCGCGACCAGGCCCAGTGGTCATCGCGAGAGTGCGCAGCATAGCCACGAGGGACATTTTCCCGAGCGGCGTGTCAAAGCTCGCCATTGCCAGCTGCGACGTGCTGGCGGTTCCCCTTGGTGTATCGTCCGCGTGGGAAGCCCTTTGCTTCCCCGTGCCCCGGGAGCGGATGTGTACTGTGTGTGTGTTGGGGTGCCGCCGAAGGCAAATAAAGTGTTTGTATGTTATCTCGAACACTGTGTTTATGCCGCGCGGCGCTCAACGCCTTTGCTAGCTGAGCACGCGCGGAGCGGTGCGCTAAACGTAAGCAGGCAACGGTAGACGCGGCCCTGTGGCTCGCTAAGCCTGAACCCGCGGTAGTCTTCGGCTCCGGTGAGCATCGAGGCTATATATATATATATATATATATATATACATATATATATATATATATATATATATATGTGTGTGTGTGTGTGTGTGTGTGTGTGTGCACACACAAACACACCGTGAAACCTCGGTGACACGATCACAGTTCATACGAATTTCGGTGTGATACGAATTTTTCGTTGGTTCCCGGCCAAGGCCCATTGGCCTGCAATGTAATGGAGTACGGTTGTTGCAAACCAATTTTCACCCAGCGACAATTGATACGAACGTACACTACCGCCTAGGTACGACGAGGTGCTGTCCGCGCTGTCACGGAAGACGCGCCAAGCATGTGCGGGCGCGGGAACGCAAGCGTGGGCATGAGCGCCACACCGCCAAATTGTCAAAATCACGGTGTAAGAAAAACACTTTTGTTACGGTCAGAATAAACCTTCAGAGACGCGTCACAGCCTCCGAGATTGTCTGCACAGGTCATTGAGGCTTTTATGTGCCTCCGTGTGCCTTCGCGTTTAGATTACAGAGGGCATTAGAGCCATGCTTTTTTAAAGACGATAGTCTTTCTTGGGATACTTAAACGCAGAAATTTTGGTCTGTCTGTCTGTCTTTCTGTTTGTCGGCACGTCACTGGATTCAGCCACTCGGCCAAAGTTGAACCACTTGCCCAAGGGCCAGCCATCTTGAACGGCTGACTAGATTCATACTTGTGTAGATTGTCGATCAAAAATCAAACATTACGCATATCTGAGGCGCAACATCACTAGGTAAGTATTAGGTGGTGTGTTCCTTTAATAGAAAATGCATACAAACGTAACTCTAAAGACCCTAGTTTCTTAAGCTGCGCTGAAAATGCAACTGCGCGTTAAACTTGACTTTTTCCGTACCCTCTGCACGAGCTCATTGTTGTGTTTCGGTTTCGGTTCTGTACGAATGCCATGGGGCGCCGCTTTGGCATTCGTGCTTTAACCAGGCGACGTGTCAATAAAAGAGTGTGTGGAGAGTACTCGTTGAGTGCGGACGTTTCTTCTGCTTCAGCGCTTCGCGCCAAACCGCGTGTTTGGGCTGGCTGGCGTCCCTGCTGGTCGTGTTGATCACCGCCGGTCTTCGCCTGTTGCTGCGCCGGGACTACCAGCCCGCAACACAACACTCATGTTTCCCGACGTAATGCCAGATAGCGTCCATATCTCACGCAGCGCCTCTTCTATCGTCTTTAGACGACATTTGCAGCGAAACACGCAGATACGCGGCCAATTTTTTTTTCCTAACGTGTCAACGCGGGCTGCTGTCGTTGTACTGCGTTTACATGTGCCTGCCTAGTGCATAAGACATCCTATGAAAGGTGGACGAGGCCCGAAAGAAGGCGAGCACGGTCTTGGCGAAGGAGTCAGGCTTCACAACGTCAACATGCGTGACCGTTGAGGCCACACTTGTGCGGGCACGGCCGTAAATCTCCCAAAAATCGTTCTTAACACCTCTGGGATAAAAAAACATAACACAGGACCATGGTTCTGTAATTTTGTGGCCTTGATCCATCGCGTCAAAGCGCTTCTTTCGTTACTTTCACTGCAGTACTCCGGTGTCATGCAAAAAAGCATACTAAGATTTGGAAGGGGCTACTGCTGTCATGGGTCAGAACGCACCTGGTTCATTAATAAAATATGCGCGTACGGGCCGTATATTTACAAGTGCTGGTATGATTGCCGACATCTAAAAACTTAACTGACAATCATTGAGGGTTGTTCCTCATGTTGCTGCGGCCCTGAAAAACAATAAATGAAGATGTATGCCAGCTTTCTTTTGTCGCATGCTAATTTTCTATGCTTTCTGGTGAGACGAATTTCGGATGATACGAATATTTTTGGTGGTCCCCCGAGATTCATATCACCTAGGTTTCACTGTATATGGTAGCAAACCCACTTATAACGATTCCAGATATAACAATCCATCGGCTATAACAACCATATTTCGGTGCACTTATGATTTTCCAATGCTACCCATTGAAACTGCGTCCACATACCACGAACATTATTCAAAGCGTGTCACTTATACAACGAACGCTTCAGACACGGTTGCGGTAAAAATATGGAGCATATGAAGTGAAGAAAAATTTTTAAAAATCAAAACAGGCCTTCTAATGCATGAGAGAAGCACTTGCTCACGTGTGCCCCGCTCCAATTCAATTACGACGAAGACATTTTAGATCGGCGAGCACCGTACCCAGATTTCGGACACCGCAAGCAAAATAGCTCACTTTCCAGGCATTTCTACAGCAGCAGAATGGCAATGAGGAAAAAAAAAAAATCAGGAGGGAGCACGAAGCCTGGTGGTCAGCTTTCGAATGGCAACCTTTTCTGACACTGTTCTCTAGAGCTACAACAGCCTACGTGTGGCTTGGAACGCACGAAGCCATAAATGCACAAAGCCATAAAGGCAAGAAGCGATAATCACGCGCGGCGATAACTTTTTACCACATAAAACTTAAGTGCGCACCTTAACTCGTTGACGCGATAATGTGCCGTGAAAGGTTTGCAGTCTTTTCTGTTACTTCAGAGTCCGGTCAATCAATGATTCCAACTCCCGTGTGATTGCAGCGATGCCTTCGTGGATAAGTATCAGAAAAGAGCGAAGCCAAGGTGGTGGCCTCTGATGAATGCGCCATTATGACTTATCGCCGACAACTCCCTGTCACAATAAGCATCTGCAGCTATCTACTCGGCTGCACGTGTGGCATAGCGTTACTGTAAGCATATGGCACGCTTTTAATAGGCGACAACCTACAACAACACGATGTACTGAGAGCAATTGTACTGCATGCTTTTATTAGGCGACAACCCAAACGCGCCATGCTTCATTGTGCAGGACCACAATGAGCATCGCGAAGACAAGGAGTGTGTGTCGCTTGCAGGAAGCTTGTCGTTTCCGCGTTTACCCAACGGGCTACTCGCCACACCCGGGCACGCTCTGGAGTGGAGCAGGTACAAAGAACATACCCACGGAAAACGCATGCGTACAGTACAGCAAGCGGCCTGGCAATGACGCCGTGAGCCGAGTTTATAGGTGACGCGCTTCCACGCAACTAGCCAGAAATGATAGGCTCCATGCGGCTGTAGCGCGTTTCGATGAAACAGTGTGAGGTCAGTGCAAGGCAGTTCAGTTAAATTCACTCATAAGCACGCAGCAGGCGTCGTTTCGTAAACTGGAAAGGCTGTATTATGTCAGACCGGAAGCTCACGTGACGAACT
>NW_023615050.1:0-2500 GCF_013339695.2 Rhipicephalus sanguineus
CGTAATAACAGCATGGGTACTGACCTTTAATTCTGTCTCAGCTGCCTCGAGCTTTCCGTTTTCGATGTCAATCCTTCCCCCGTACACAGGCCAGCACGTATCAGACATTTCAAGCCATCTAGGTCCAAACCACCACAACTGCGACTGGCTCAGTTTGAGTGCAGACAAGCCTCGAGTGAGCAAATCGGCGGGGTTTTCTTTTCCAGGACAAAATCGCCATCTGGTATACCCAGTCAAAGTTCTGATTTCTTGCGTCCGGTTCCGCACAAACTCCTTCCAGGTAACGGGATCCTTGTTAATCCAGCAAAGTGTAATCTGGGAATCGGACCAAAAAGTTGCTTCACCAATACCAAGGTCGCAATTCTTGACGACGTAGGCGTACATTCGGGCTGCAAGCAATGCTGCCATCAATTCCAGCCTCGCAAGAGTGACCGTCTTTAACGGCGCAACTCTGGTCTTTGCCATCAGTAGCATAGTCTGGACGGTGCCACTGTAGTCGGCCGTACGAAGGTAGGCTGCAGCCCCGTATGCCGACTCGCTTGCATCAGAAAAGATGTGGAGTGCTGCCTTTTGGTACGGGCCTTCTCCGCCGGCTGCTAGGAACCTTGGAATACTGAGGTCACTAAGCATGGTTACCTCTTTGCTCCATTTCAGCCAGACAGCAGACAACTTGGGTGGCAATGTCTCATCCTAGTCGAGGTTTTCCTTCCATAGATCTTGTAAGAAGATTTTCGCCCGTACTAAGAAAGGTGAAAGAAACCCCAAAGGGTCGTAGATCCTTGCAACAGCCTGAAGCACAAAGCGTTTTGTAATCCGATGCTCCTGTATGAACTGGAGGATATCCTGGGGCTTGAACGAAAAGGTATCCGTCTTCTTGTTCCAATGAAGTCCCAGTACTTTCAGAGGTCCAGAAGGTGAGCAAAGAGATTTTTCCTGTGAAGTGATTCCTTGTTCGAAGGCGGCAGATACTAGAGGATCGTTGCTGGCCCACTTGCGAATGTTCATGGAAGCTTGCCTGAAGATCTCAATTATTTCTTTGTGCATCTGGATAGCTTCTTCAGCTGTGTCGGCTCCAATCAGAAGATCGTCCATATATATGGAGCTTTGCAATCGTCGAGCTGTCACAGGATAGAGGGTTTCTACGGACCTGAAGTGGTGTTTCAATGTAGCAGTCAGTAAGAAAGGACTTGAAGTAGCTCCGAAGGGCACCCTATTCATTCTCCAAACTTCTATTTCCGGCATTGGGCTGTTCACTTGTGGGGAAGTTTTGAACCACAAAAAGCAGAGCGCATCTCTGTCTGGTTCTCTCAGGCCAATCTGTAGGAACGCCTTCTCGACATCGGCATTCATCGCTACCTTGTAGCGTCGGAAACGACGCAGTAGGGTCACTACGTCAGGATTTAGATTTGGGCCAGCTTCCAGGTTATCATTCAAGGACTTTGAACCAGATTCGTGAGAGGATGCGTCGAATACGATGCGTACCTTCGTAGTAGATCGGTCCTCTCGTATTACAGCTCGATGTGGCATATAATACAGGGGTCCAAGTGGATGCTCTTCTGTTTCAGGTACTCTTTCAGCAGATCCTTCATCGAGGTACAGTCTAATAGTCTCATCGTATCTTTTCAGGAGCTCGCAGTCCTTGTTAAGTTTCTTCATCAAACTATGCAGACGTTTGGTTGCAACTGCATAGTTATCTGCCAGGTCAACCCTTTCCTTCCACGGTAGCGCGACTTGGTACCGATTGTCTTTCTTCTTGATGTTGTTCTCGAAGTTTTCCAGCACTGAATCGGCGACCTTCGTTTCTTCGTGTTCGGCCTTGATCCCGATACTTTCAAGATCCCAAAACCGAGTCAGAAGTTTCGAGATGTCTTGCTCTGTCACCGTGGCTCGAAGGACTACGACACTGGCACTCTGTATTACGTTGGTTGTAGCAGACAACGGCCCTTGAACAGTCCATCCCAGTCTTGTCTCGACAGCTTTCAGCTTTTCGTGCACAGGCTTCACGGTACCAGTCACTAGATCCCAATAATAGTCTGAACCAATTAGGACCGCAATCTGTTTGTCTTCAGCTCCTTGCAGAGAGAGAGCTTGCGTATCCAATTGCATCGTGTTCATTTCTCTCAAAACGTTTTCTTCTGGTACCGGAATGCATTCACTGCATATTGTGTCCACCACCAGTGCATCGATTGAAATCGGAATTTCCTCTTTCCCAGGGAGAATCGATACTCGCACCCTCTGCGTGGTTTTCCGCGCGTTTTCACCACCGAACACGCCTACGGTCAACGTCTCCTCTTCTATTACTTCGCAGCCAAGTATTTGGGAAGCTTTCGCCGTAATGAAGCTCCGCTGACTTCCGCCATCGAAAAGGACTCGGTAGCGACCAGATGTTTTGGTTCCTGATATGATGGCCGTCAGAGTCTGCAGCATTACGACTGATCTTGGCTGCTTGGAGATTAGATTTACCGATGCAGATAGCACCTTCGCCTTGTCGCTTCTGATC
>NW_023615050.1:7500-180001 GCF_013339695.2 Rhipicephalus sanguineus
TTTTTATAAACGTTGTGTGACAGTCAGGCTCCTGTCATTTTCGCTCATGAACTTGAAGTCGAGGCGGAAATACTTTGCCGCAAGCAAAATTACATTTACGCTGTTAATTAACAACTCGTTCATCCACTTTTAAATTATTTAGGGAGGTAGTTTATATTAAAAGGATATTGTGCGTGCCAAGTTGTGGCATGCCGTTTTTTTTTTTTTTTTTGAAATCGCGAGAGTTGCACGTTATCCGAGATATTCAACTTCCAATTTTAAGGTTGATATCGAAACTGGCGCGGGACACGCGGCGTGTTTGAACTGCACGTGACAAGTAAGGGACGACATTTCAAGCAAAACTTGGTATGTGCTAAATTGTCATGCACCACAACTTTCTAATATAAACAACTTCACTCAAGTCAGCAATTAAAAAGTAGGTAATGAGTGCTTGATATTTAGTGTCAGTTCAATTAAGCTTATTAACAATTACATGCTCTTTTTGTTGCTGTCTTTGTGTGATAAAAATTGGGTCAGATATCTGACATGCCATTTCATATTTTCTTTGATGAACCATACACATTCTAATACAAATTCTTGTAACAGGGAATAGCACCATTGCAAAAGCTTCTTATCCCAAATGGTAAATGGTTTATTAGGCTGCGCTGGTGCATTGAAACACTACTTGATTGTGCTGTACTGTATAGTTCTTGTTTTCCTTCGTGCTTTGCTAAAGAAAGAGGAAATTGAAAGGGGGTTCTTATTTGCAGGATGCACAACTAAGACCTAGCATTCAGTGAAACTGGTGACAATGCTGCTTTAGTTTATGAAGTAATTAATTAAAGAACGCAATTTCTGATATCTGTATACGTGTTTGCAGATCACAGTGAGGTTACTGGTTCTCAGGCGTGATTACAGCACTGAGAAATTGAACAAACTAAAAAAAAATGGAATAGATCAAGGGGCTCAGTTTTTTTGTTCGACAAAACCTGATGAAGCCAAGGCAGGTATAGGGGAGATTATTTGTAGTTTTTAAAAGTAGTGTAGTAATTATGACATAAACAGGAAATAATGTAGACAAAAATACAAACATTCTGCTGCCAGGGCCTGAACCTACAACAAAGTGTTGCATCTCATACTCCACCACTCTAGCTACCACATAGTCGTTCTCTCATCCACCCCACTGGGCACTTCTGTGTGTGTAATCCTGGCAGTGCCACACCAGCATTCGTAGTCATGCTGGTGTCGCATAGCCCGTGAAATCTACGAGCTGGTAGCTGATCAATAAACCGTCATGTGCTACCTGAGGGCATCAAGTTTGCTGGCACGAGGCCCTCGCTATTAAAGAACAAAAGAACGGGAGTGGATCAAGGGCTCATTAAATTGAACAGGCACTTCTAGTGCAAAGGACCAGGTCTGCACATGAATGGACTTTAGTACAGCAAGGATAGTTGTTTCAGAGAGAGGAAAATTGGGCATGTTTCTAAAGCGTGCCCAAGATTTAATGAAAGTAAGAACAGCAGAGGGACAGAAAAACTGACACAGTGCTCAATCTTTTCTGTCGCATCTGGCATTCTTGCTCTTTTACTGAATCTTAAGCTTTTTTGAAATCTCCACATTCATGATGTCATGCAATAAATGGGCTCATTGTCATCCATTCTGCAAATTGACCACACATATATTTATTTAATATTTTGGTGGGAGTGCTCCTGGAGTTTTCTTGTGTTCAAATTACCTATATGGCAAGCTGTATATCTCACCCTTTTGTAATACACAATTGTAGGAAAAATTCGACACCCAATGCAAATTACAATTATTTGCAGTGACCCACTACTACTCTAATACTTGTTCTTAAAGGGGCCCTGCGACACTTTTGCGACTGCCTTATTTAGCACGGCAAAAGCGTGTAGTTATAAATGCCGAGACGAACGCAAAAAGAATTATGCAAATTGGTGCACGAAAAGTGAAGTTATTAATCCTCAAAGTTCAAAACTCAAGCAGACGACGACGAGAAACGTTTTTTTTCGGATTTCACTCTCCCGCTGACGTCAAAGACCGGTTCCAATCACCGCGTGCTTCTTATAAAGACATACCGGAAATGTCACCTCATGGTGGCCTTCACACAGTACATTGCTACCCCTCTTTTTGACGGCGTTGTTACCATGCTTAAGACAAACCACGTGCATCAGCTAGCAGACGCTCCCATGATTTGTCGTGTAGTGCACAAAATGAGTCTGGAAGACCTAACAGACCTCGAGCGCGAGCTCTTGCGACGCAGTGATTGCTTGCATGTCGTGCACGCCATTGCAAATGGAAAGTGCGTCGCTGAGCCCCGCGCAATGCGAGGATGGCTCCATGGGCCCAGACGAAACGCTAACGCCCGATGACGCGGAAGGCGTCGGCCGGTAAGCGTTTAGAATTTCTTTTTTTCGTTGACAGCATCGTGCCGAACTGAGCGTTGCGTGTTTCGCAGGTGCCGGTGTGGCCGGTGCCGCTCGATGCCGCAAAAGACAAAACGCGGAAGAGTATCGTTTGATTACCATTCCACAGCGCACCTAGCGTCGTGTTCGTTGTTTTGAAAATATATCAGTTAGAAACAGGAATAATTTGTTTCTGAGAAAGCATAAAAAGGGGTTTTGTTCCTCTTAGGCCTCCGTAATATGGCCTAGCTACCACCATATGAATATTGGATGTCACGTGTCGCGTCAAGCCAATCAAAAACGAACGGTCTTTGTCGTCACTGTCACATGACATCACGTCACTTTCTGTAACAGAAATAGCCGATGTATGTCGCCATAGTGCGAAATCAAGGTTGTCTATCCCGTGAATTAAAATTATAACCGCTTCGATTTCGGCGTTGCCACTTGCGCAACAATATCGGTGCATTCCACAGTACCAGAAGAACCGATGAAAAAGACATGTTCAAATTGTGTCGCAGGGCCCCTTTAATGCATCCTGGGCCTATTTTCAAGGACAATTTTGGTATATAATGAATGATATGCCTGTGTTAAGCCATCATGCTTAATATTACTACTTCTGTACTGTAAGGACTCTGTGCGCAAGTTGACGGAACTTTTTGTTATCTGTTATGCATGTATCCAGCATAGACAGCTGCTCAAGAGACAAGTGGTGGACAGCTTGCTGTGAAAGCGTTCTTCCTGCAAGTCTGGACAAGGCCATATTAAATGGTATTTATTTGTTTCCATCACTACAAATCGACAGTTTAGACCTTTTCAATTGAGAGACTTATTGCTCCTATATTGTGAGCAACTCCAAGACAGGAAACAATATGTAATAGCAAGTGCATGTCATATACATGTTCCACTTGGCCATTCATGCTTGTGGCCACCTGCTTCTGGTAGGATGTGCTGAAAAAATATGTTGTCAGCTACCTGCACAGCACCATAGCAGGATATCTCACTGTTTGAGGAAACTTGGGACATCTATGCGAGGCAGAATTAAATTGATTTTCAGAGTTTCATGATGAAGTAAAACTTGGTAAAACAAGTTGTAAGGTATGCATGCTTGTGTGTTAGAGTGCCGTCTTAGGCATTGTATTTGCCCTAACCAAGTTGTGCCAATGAACTGGCAGCGGACTATGGCACTCAAGTATTATTCTTTACATTTATGTGTAAAACAGCAATAACGAAGAGCAAGACTGGTAGAGCACAGCCAGAGTGCTGACTACGAACTGAATGTTATTAGTAAAATCCAGCAATATATTGCAGTTTTAAAAAGTAATTTTCACAGAGGAAAGGAAAAAAGGGACACATGAGGTGTCTTATCATTGAGCAATGTTACTTCTGCTGCCATATCTATTAATGGTGTGCCGACAATCTTGTCACCAGATGAAGCAAATTTTTGCATGCATGCTCCTTGTACTGTAATGCTCAGTGACTTCCATATTCTTTTTTACATTGTTTGGCCCCTGCCACGGTGGTCTAGTGGTTATGGCGCCCGACTGCTGGCACGAAGTTTGCGGGATCGAATCCCGGTCGCGGCGGCTGCATTTTCGATGGAGGCGAAAATGTTTGAGGCCCGTGTACTTAAATTTAGGTGCACGTTAAAGAACCCCAGGTGTTCGAAATTTCTGGAGTCCTCCACTACGGCATCTCTCATAATCATATCGTGGTTTTGGGCCGTTAAACCCCGGATATTATGACATTTTTTGCGCGTTCCATAGCTTGGGCGTTAACATTGTCCCGTCTGCTGTTTAAAACTTCACTACAAGCTAATAGGATATTGTATTCCAGATGAGTTATTCGATGTCCTGTGTGATGGGTGGTCCCCTTATATTTGCATGTGATGTTTGGTGCTTGTTTGCCAGTAAGCACCTAGCCCATTTATAACACGCCATCAATCAACTTCGCTGCTGAGTTAGGGAAAACATGTTTAACTTTAACTTTTTTCAACATGCTGACTAAATCAAACAGCTCTGAATAGGCGTTTGATGTCTGCTATTTTTCGCTTCTTACAAACTGTGACATGTACCTTAGAATCCCACTGTGAAACTGTTCAACTCTTTCGTGATTTCTTACTTCAAAAGGAGCATTTGGCTGTCGTAGACTGCTTGTCAGTAAGTGTGGGTTTATAGTTATAAAAAAAATAATATTCTTACAAGTATATCCCACAGTGAATATGCCACTTTTGAAACAGAACATTTCTGATAGCTGTTGTGTTCTGCAGGCTTTAGTCTAACCAGCTTGCATAACTGCAGTAAAGCCAAAGTAAAATGGTGTTCTGAAGTTTGAAAACACACTTCATTGGTCAGCCGTGCTAACGTTTGTTTGTAGAGAAGCCTATGAAGAGTAATTATGACATACAAAATGCACTTAACAGCATATCAGCTTGTACGATGCAAATTAAATTGAAGCGACTCTTAATTCTTGTGGCGTGGTGGAATTTTGTTTTGGAGCAATGAAAATATGCTACACGATACGAACTTCCAAAAGCTGTTTGCATCTCACTTGGGTAAACAGACAAAATTACTTCAAAATGTCTCGTAGTTTTTGTAAGTTTTCTTAGTAAACATATTGTTACTCAGTAGGCAAAGTTAAATAAGAGAGTTGGGCTAGTTTGTGTGATTGCTTTAGCTGGGACATATCTCCTAACGCCTATGCTGAACAGGAAAATGAAGAGTGAAGGGGCAGAGGCAGCTCAATCTTTTTGGCAGCTCAACTGCCAGAGAGCACTAGGCTTCAGCTGACGAAATTGAAACAATCAGACATGCAAGGAAGTCACTTTACGTGCAAGCAAATCCACTGAGCAATGCACTCTATTTATTTGACTGTTAAAACTAAAAACCTAACTCGTGTTTTTAACTAGATATGTGGGCTCTGACTGCTCTCTAGACGGACAGGCAGTAAGACTGCTGCATTTTCATGGCTGGTGATAAATATGTAAGTGTGCCATTTTTGAACTCGTTGGGCAAGAAGTGGCATGTCTTAAGAAGCTTACCAACAATGACTTCTGTCGCCAGTGAAATTTTTTTGCTGGCCTGCTTGAATGTTATTTCTGGCACACTTGTTGGATCATTTGTTTGTCTACTGGGGATATTCTGGGTTTGTGAATGAATTTCAGCAGTTGAATGCAAGAGCTCTGCCCTGTCTCTCCTCTTATGTTTGTTATATGTCTAGCTGGAAATTATGCTGCAGCCAGAGTGGTAAAGTATGGTTCACACCTTTGACATAGAAGGTGTTCATAAAGCTCTGGCACAGCGTGCTTTTCGTTCTTGCCCTCTTTTGCATTTTTACTGGGGAACGCAATGTGCTGGTCATGCACTGCAGTTCTACTCATACAGAACTAATCAAATAATTTCATCGTGACGTGTGCAAAGTTTGTTATATTTTTCTCGTGGAACTTTTAGTTATAAGTGTCCTGTCCTTCTGTCGCAGGCTTCATCTGTCACAAATCGCTGGCCACGAATGTAAAGAACACCTTGGCCCCACTTCTGTCGAGGGAACCGAAGTTGCCTGAACAGATGAAGAGCGGTGGTGCTACCAATAGTGAACGACTGTGATTTTATAATGTGCAAGTGTACGAACAATCGCGTTACGCTAATTTAACATTAATTGCATTCACTAGTCAAGTGTTGCAATATTGTAATGTGTAAGTTTATGTGCAGTTGCATTAAGTGAGCGCTCAATCAAGCTTCAAGTTTGCAATCCCATATTTTGGTGGTATTCATAGGGCGCACATTCCACTTTAAATTGTGATCTGCTCCTTTACTGAGGGTGCATGCAGGTCCTTGAAACGATTGAAAACCCTTGAAAAAGTAAAAGTACATTTTTAAAGCCCTGAAACCCTTGAAAACCTTTGGAATTTCTTAGCATATAGTGGCCAATATTGACAATACTAATTTCTTTCTGTGTTCTGTAAACATTTGTCTAGCAAACTGAGGGAACATGTCGTGCTCAATGATGATTCCGCTACTGTGTTTACCTTGCTTGCATCACTGCTTGACCGATCATTCATTTCGTTTCCGCAAGTGTCGCTCTGCCTTCTCCCCCTTTCTCTTGATTTGGCTCCTCGGGACTCGACTTCACTTCCAGCGCCTAGCTTCTCTTCTTCTAAGCAAGCTCACTACGTGTGAAAGATCTAGCTCAACAAACATCCACTGTCCTATAATGCAGGCAAAATGTGAAAAAAATTGATGTTTCGTGCTCGAAACGAAGTACTTCTGACTAAAGCTGATGGCATTGCTGCTCAGGCTTAATGATTGACTCCCATGTAGTGATTGTTATTGCTTTTTTGTGTAGGCAAGAACCTTGACTTTATATGTAGAGGATATTTGCTAAGTTGATTGCTCTACTGGCATAAATCCAATTCGCACTTGACTCAATTGTTATCAAAGCCCAAAAACAGGAGAAGCATGATGACTGCATGGAGTCAAAAATGTATTCAACGATCAAATTGTAAAAATTGGGGATAAAATTTTGAAGCAGTCATTACTATTTTGTTTAGCAGGTCAGTACTTGGAAAAAGTAGAAGCGTCGTACATCACCGTCATAAAACTGAACAGTTTCTCAATGCCTGAAAAAGTGAGACGGGGGAAATGAACAAGATTACTTATCTATTATAAAAGATGTCCCAGCAGCTGCATCAATGCTGTGAATTTTGTGCACAGCAGGAAGCTAATATGATCAGGTAGAGTATCGGACGCATTATCTCAAGGTAGATTTGGTCCCTATCAGCAGCAAGTTGATTTTTCATCCTCTTTAATTCCTTTTCATTTATGTCATAATTACTACTCTACAGTTAAAGCCTACGAATTATGTGCTTTATACTTTCCTTGGCTTCATTGTCTCTAGGTTCTCACTTGGCTGAATCCCATTTTTTACTTCAAATGCTTAAAGCTGCCCGTATTGTTTTGGAAACTTTGTTAGAGCAGAAAATTGATACTTGTGATGCTGCCTTCCATCCTCCAAGAACCTTCTATAGGAATCCTTGAAGATCCTTGAATTTGGGCTTTGAAACCAGTATGAGCCCTGTTCACTCTTTCTGCACATTTCTTCCCGTAGTGTGTGTGCCTTGTCAGCAGTGTTTATGCTCTTTTTTACCTTCTGGTACCTGTAGTTGTCTAAAATTTATTTATTAGAGTGGTGCTTTACATAGTGTTTAACTTATTTTGTCAACTTGGATGCAGTTTGCACATTACAGTGGGAAGTTCTCGCTATGTCAAACCACAAATACTTAGGAACTTGAACAAAAGTTGTTGCTTAAAAATAAATATTTTACTTAGAAAACTGTTCTCTTCTTTCTTCCCAAGTTACACGGAAACTCGGCTAGTGTCCATTAAAACAAGCTGATAGAGAAGAACAGAAGTTCATGGCAGCGTTAATGTGTTGATGCTTGGCATGTGCCTTGGTGTCGCCAACCTCGGGTGCAAGTATAAGTGTCGTTTACTCACAGGTGTTTGCACCCTGCAAACACTACCTGACTGGACAAAGGGAGCCATGTACACTGCTAAAATATGACCTGTGTGAATATCTGTTGGTAGAGGAGACTGGTATATAGCTTTGGCTGTGATAGAGTTTGAGATATAATACAGATTTGAGTAAGTTTTAAACATTACCTCCTTTGCTGCACCTTACAGCGTGTGAAAAACAAGCAGTGTATTCATAAACGATGATGTTAAAGGTTTTATTCCAGCTGGCAGCAATCTGAAGCTATGTCGCGTAATTGAGATTATTGTTGTTTTGAAAGAATGGGCAAATGAAAATGTAGGCACTTAAGTACTGCAGGCCCAAGGTGACCTAGCTAGGCCTGCAGTACACATGTACTTACATTTACATTTGGCCGTTTTCCCAAATCAAGAATGATCTCAGTCAGGCTATGTGAAAACCCTATCAACAATGCTTCAATTTGACGTTCACCGTTTTTTCAACGATAAATCAATATTGATTTCCTTAATGGTCGTTCAATTGAAAGTCGTGGGCCAATTTTCAATACTGGTCAACAGCTAGCTCAACGAAATTTCACTTGATCCACAACGTATTTTCAATTGACGTTTCTTTTCCTCTCAATGATAAATCAATGTTGATTTGTGTAATGGTCTTTCAATTGAAAGTCGCGGGCCAATTTTCAATACTGGTCAATAGCTTGCTCAACGGTTTTTCTATTGATCCACAATGTATTTTCAATTGACGTTTCTTTTCCTCTCAACGATATATCGATGTTGACTTACATAATGGTCTTTCAATTGAAAGTCGCGGGCCAATTTTCAATACTGGTCAACAGTTTTCTCAACAGTTTTTCTATTGATCCGCAATGTATTTTCAGTGCCATCTGTTGACATTGCTCAATAACTTCTCTATGGTTTTTCAATGAGAATTTTTGTAAGGGTAATGGAACTAGAAAAAAAAGAAAAGAAGAGGGCGAGCCAGCGCTGCCACGTGAGCACGCGTCAGCTCGTGAGGAGCATCCATAATGATGATGTTTGGTCTTCTGTAGACGAATGACAAAGAAAAGGAAGTCACAACAACAACCAATGGCAGCCAAACATTCTCGCACGTGCACGTCCTTTGATCATATGAAACCAATGACCATCCGAGGGACGTGTATAGACCTGGTATTTTCAAATTTCCAATTGCAACCCGTACAGGAACCGCTATCCCTTCATTTCACGGACGATAAAGCCGTGATAATGAAGGGACAACGCAAGCCAAGCATCATCTAAGAAAAACAAAAGTTTAATGTTTGTAATATACACACAGTGTTTCTCACTCTATATTATGATTGATGGGGCGTTACACGGAAGATTCATGGTTTCCCGATGAACGTCTCCGGAGCTTCGCCCCACTCATCATCATTCACCACGTGGATATGCTGCGATTTTTTTTCTCTTGGCGTTCTAAGACAGGACTCTGAGTCTTGTCTTTCATGTTCTTTAACATTGCTTCTACTACAGAAGCATTCACAGTCCGGGGAAACACTGCAGCTGAGAGGCACGAAATTTGTAGGTCAAAGCTCTCCTTCATGGTGTGCATACACGCCTTCTTAATCGCTGAAACTAAACCCTAGTGACGTCAGCTTGCGATAAAAATTCCCCACAAATGTCCCCCACTCACACGGATGAGGCGAACAAAGGGGGATACCAGTGTTACCAAACAGCTCTGGTGGCTTGTACCGCCTGTTTCACCAGCTGCTGACGACGAGCTGCAGATGACGAGCTGCAGACTGGACTCTAACGGCCACTCTCTGTAGGAGCAAGTGCAACAATATGGCCAAACAAGAGCCCAAAATTCCGCTATATCCCCCACCGCTGGGGGATCGTTGGACCTGTCGGGGGAAAAGGTCCCAGTTTTCTCTGAGGAGGCGCTGGAAGGGGTCGCACCCACTCTCTAATCTGTGACGTCGTGGTCACGTGATCCGCAATCCCCCGTGTCCCGCGCGGATTCCTCCCTCGTATGAATACCCCTTTAGCCACTGATCAACCTTGGCGGACTGCTTATAAACTCTCAATAATTTTAAATCAGCAAGAAACAATGTGTTGAAACCGAAACAAGTAGTTGCTTCATGCAACATATATGATAATGTCATATAACAATTCAATAAGCTGTGCCAGCTCTTCCTAATTTGATAGCATCGGTTTGAGTGCTGGAGAATTGCCTTTCGCTATTGACCGCCTGCGCACAGAGGTAGGGATGTAGGCTGCAACAACACAAACACAGGGTCACCCATATTTAAAGGGGTCGCGTAAAGAAAATGAAGCTGCCCGGTTGTAATTTTCACTGCTTAAACAAGCTTCGGGCAAGGCGATTCCTAAATATTTAAACACGATATTCAGTTTATATTCAATGACACCAGATTGAAATCCTAGCATTTTTGCACTGCTAAAACGACAATGCGGCACTGCCGGCTGCCATAGGCACTAACTACATGACGTCATCTTAAGACATTTGAAATCATGAACGTATTTTTAACCTTCGCTTTCTCTAAAATAAAATGTTTACATGAAATCTAGGAAGAAATAATATAATATGGCAGCAATTTTTTAGCTCACAGTAGTGCTCAAAGTTCCAAAGCCGACTGCGTTCTAACCGCAGTGGAGGTATGTGAGAGCTGTCTGAACGTTGCCTGCCCCAGCTTCTAGCAGTTTCGGCTGTTGACACGGTCGTCTGGGCCACATCGGTTCAGGACAATACATGTGGGCAGACGCAGTGAATGCTCGTTTTGTAATTTTGCATAACAATCAAGTCATCTTCATGTGAATTGGCGCGTCGTGTGCCCAGTCTTTCGTCGTCAATGAGGGGAGAAAATAACAAGTACTTCTCCTGACACGACCTGTACGCGGTCTTGCAGCGCAGTACAAAACATCGTTTCCCCATCACAGGTTCACAAAGCTATTCATGCCGCAGGAAATAGTTCAAAAGCAACGCACTTGCACCAACAAAAAGCACAGAAGTAATTGGCAACAACACGCGACATGCGCGAACGATTGTTTTCCCTAGAGTAGCAGTAACTGCATTAACACACCCAGGTTGGGCGAAGCGCATACAAATAGTCAATGCACTATCAGCACGAGAAGTGCTGCCGTTATGACAGCTCTCACATTTCTCCACTGTGGTTATAATATACGGTGCTGCAGTTGCGAAAGGTTGGCATATGACGCTTCAGCTCGGGAAGGCCGGACAGTCGGCACGGTTTGTGCTCGTGACCTATTTCCGGCGGCGCAGTCGAAGCGATATGATGCGCCGAACCGCTGTCAACTATGGCTCAGCAAGCCTCGCTGCGTCACCATGTTTTGTTGACGACGGACTTTTGACTGGATACTTAAGTTAACGTGAGCTGTACAGTCGAGGGAAACGCGGCCTGGGAAATCTATATTGTGGTTTCATAGCTATTAAATCAACCCAGACGATGAAACGAGTCACCATATATTATTGAACACGTGGCCAGAATTCGGAATACACATGTAGTTGGAAATTTTTGGAAAACGTTTCATGACCCCTTTAAAGGCACGATGCGGGAACTTGCTACCAATCGTTAAATTTCATATTCAGGCAGACTTATTGACTTGCCGTTGTATCATTTGGCACAGATCATGAAGCTAAGGAGGACACATAAATATATATTTAAGGCAAGAAGACAGAAAAATTAGTCGAGTGGTCCTTTAATTCTGCTCCAAGTCATTGCACTGCTCAGTTATTTATTTTCTAACTTAATGCTGTTTGCCAACTGAAAAAAAGTGAAAGTTCTCATGGATTTTGTATAGTTTGCAAATAAAAGGCGGAACTTGTCCTTATATCAGGGAAAATTAGCTGTAAGTTTATTGAAAGAGATGGAAAGTCATTGTAATGCTGAATTTCATTCCTTACAAAGAGCATCCCAGTGACGCGCTTTATGCCGCTTGTAGCAAATGTGTTTTCGTAGCCACTGTTGGCCTCCCGCAATGTACTATCTAGAGACCATGCCAGCAAATCGGCAAAAAGCCTTGCAGCACTTCAAAAATTTGAAGGGAGTCTAAAGTGAGCAGTTCCACTTCCGAACTGTTGCGAAGATGAGTGTCGTCTTTTTTGCATAGAAGGGAATTGGTTGAGCAGGGATTTTCTATTAACAATTATTGTTTTGTCAAAAATCAGAAGGAACAATATCTCATTACCCATTGAATCATTTTCGATGCTGTTTCACCAGCTAAAGAAATTGACACCGTACTACTGACCAGATGAATTCTTCAGAGGGTCTTTTGGGTGAAAGCAATGATAATAATTTCTGGGGTTTTACGTGCCGAAACCGTAATCGATCATGAGGCAAGCCATAGTGGAGGGCTGCAGAAATAGACCATCTGGGGCTCTTTAGCGTCCACCTAAATCTAACTACACAAGCATCTAGTGGTATGCCTCCATTGAAATGGGACCACCACAGCCAGGATCAGGCCTGTAACCTTTGGGTCACCAGCCAAGCACCGTAACCCCTGTACCACCATGGTAGACATGGGTTGAAAGTGTGGAGGAAGGAGGAGCTGGACAGGATGAGAACACAAAGGTTCGATACATTTGGCAATGAGCATAGAATGCAATGTGTTGCAGATTCTTTAAAGGCACCTGGGCTAAAAAATTGCGGCAGATTCCACACGTTGTGGGAAACGATTTGATGCGAAGCAGGGAGCGAGTGGCTGCTTATTCTTCCATTTTATTTTTTTGTTTTGAGCTAAGTGTTACAAGGTGGATGTTTGTGTTGTTTAGTTGTGTGCATATTGTGGGCTTACCTGGGACTTAGACTTCACTGGCATTAGAGGCCAGCTTATGAACTGATATAACATCAGCACACACATTTGTTTGAGCTTAAGTGTAAGTATGTCAGGACAATTGAGGTTTAGTTTCCAGCCTCTGAGAGAGAACCTCCCCTGTGGAAAACTTAGGTCTAATGCAATGAGGTTGCTATCAGGTGACATAAATAGTTCATTTTCAAGAATATTTGCTTTTTTATGCACCTCCTTTTTATTCTTCGTATTTATATTGCTTGCGACTCTTTGCAATGGGTTCTATCAATTCTAAAAGATGTATTATTCATTGTGTATTTTACTGACACATCCTGCCTAAGTCTTTTTTGAATTACAAAAACCCTGCTCCTCACTATCCAAATTAGATTAATTCGCTTTGTTTTTTAGCATACCTAATAGAGTGTGATTGACAGCATTAGGCTGACACGTTGACAGCCCATCTTGACATAAAATGGAGTTCTGTGTCACCCAGGGGTGGGTTGATTTTTTTTACGGCCCCCAACTATGGTTTAATCATGAGGGACGCTGCAGTGGAGGGCTCTGAAAATTTCAACTGCATGGAGTTCTTTAATGTGCACCTAAATCTAAGCACACGGGCTTCAAACATTTTAGCTTCCACTGTAAATGCGGGCGCTGCGTCTGGGATTGGATCCCACGACCTCTGCGTTAGCAGTTGAGGAACATAACCACTAGATCACTGCAGCGGTTTGTCACCCGGGGGGTTTTTCAAAAGCACTGGTCGAAAACAGAAGACTCAGAGAATTTTGCTATGTGAGCTGGGTAGGCTCACTGGGCTAACACCCAGACATGTTTATAGGCTCACTTTTTGGTTATGCCTGTCGTGAAATTAGCCTCTAACTGTGACGTGTTGCACATGTGTGTTCACGAGTCGCATGGAAACTCTGTGCTGTAATTATTATTGTCTGTAACAATATATCCTCTAATTGCTATGCATACCATATGGAATGAAATTGACTTATATTAATGTTCACACTGATATAATCAGCAAGGATTTGCTTTGTGTAAATATGTGGCTCATTTCTTGTTTCATTTTTCAACAATGTTTTCATATTTTTGCTTTTCTTCTATTGCACTCATTGGCATATATTTTTAAACACACTGATTGGTAATCAGCAGGGATTTGCTTTGTGTAAATATATCACTCGTATCTTTTTTCATTTTTCAAAAAGTGTGTTGATATTGTTGTTGCTTTTCAATTCTATTGCACCCTTGTTGTTCTTATGGCCGTTGTCTCACAACTGTGAAATCCATAAGGGTAATAATAGGTGTTGCTGTGATTTGTTAAATGCGAAGCATTTCTTAGCGAACCTCTGGCACTTTGAGCGTTTCTATCTATCTATCTATCTATCTATCTATCTATCTATCTATCTATCTATCTATCTATCTATCTATCTATCTATCTATCTATCTATCTAGCCGCCTACGTCTGGGTGCTCTCATGATCGCCTCCTTAACTTGGTGTAGACCAAACTTTGCTTGGGAGGGCAAGAGTATTTGACGAATATGATTGCCGGTTCAGGACATGAATAACATTAAAATCCTGTCGAGTACGTCGTCAAACACTTTCCACTAGACACGTGTGGCACATACCCGTTTACCACGGGCCACGGTGTACGGGTATGCGCCACAGGTGATTGACAGTTTACATCTACCCAAGAATAGCGAGAACAGACATTGGTAACTTAAATGCTAGAGCGTTAAGGAAAATCAACATCGGCAGCGTTGACTCAACGAACGGAAAGAATGAAAATTAGAATACTAGCCGGAATCGAACCCAAGCATTCTGCATGGCAATCAGATATTCTACCACTGAGCCACGCCAGGTCTATAAACTGGTTTGGAAAAAATGCGAAGCATTTCTTAGCGAACCTCTGGCACTTTGAGCGTTTCTATCTATCTATCTATCTATCTATCTATCTATCTATCTATCTATCTAGCCGCCTACGTCTGGGTGCTCTCATGATCGCCTCCTTAACTTGGTGTAGACCAAACTTTGCTTGGGAGGGCAAGAGTATTTGACGAATATGATTGCCGGTTCAGGACATGAATAACATTAAAATCCTGTCGAGTACGTCGCCAAACCCTTTCCACTAGACACGTGTGGCACATACCCGTTTACCACGGGCCACGGTGTACGGGTATGCGCCACAGGTGATTGACAGTTTACATCTACCCAAGAATAGCGAGAACAGACATTGGTAACTTAAATGCTAGAGCGTTAAGGGAAATCAACATCGGCAGCGTTGACTCAACGAACGGAAAGAATGAAAATTAGAATACTAGCCGGAATCGAACCCAAGCATTCTGCATGGCAATCAGATATTCTACCACTGAGCCACGCCAGGTCTATAAACTGGTTTGGAAAAACAGGATACGCAGGCGTTATATCTGTGCAACGTCAATTGTGGTTGTGGTGCTGGCTGTCTAATTTTAAGAGAACGCAATAAACACTACATGATACTCCTACGATGTGTACGCCTACGATGCAGGCGTCATATCAGATTAACGTCTGCAGTTCCAGTGTTGGCTCCGCTTTTATAGCAGCTTAATAAAGATTACATTTGTATTCCCATGATTGAGCAAGATATATTGAAGCATTCCTCGACCCCAGAGGAATACACTAACGAAAATTACATAAGATATCCACATCACCGCACCGTAAAGTGCACTTCGTCCGCCAGAACGACGCAGTCTCCTCTTCATTTCTTACGAGGCTGGGCGATGGCCTCATGCTGACTGAGAATGATGCCAGATTGATTGACAGCCGCTTTGTGGACTAGGCTACGTAGGCCACATACGCCCAGGTAGTCTACGAATACGACAAACACCAGCCACTGATGTTGGTCTACGTAGCACTATCCGCGCCTACCAGTCTCGACGGCCTATTCGCAATGCCCACGAACTATAGGTGGCGCGCCGTGCTTTTCAAGATGGCGCCAGGAGGAGGGTCAATCCGTTTGTTAGCATAGGAACAGATAGTACGTGCGGACGTACGGCCCGTGTCACTTTCACCGGATGAAGTCATGAGCAGTGCTGAATTGGATATGAGACTAAACTACTTTCCCAAACCATGGAAAGTGCTAAGTACTCGCCACCTAATTATTTGCTGTGGCGTGAAAGGTTATATTTCAGCTCCGTTACCGTGCATAACGATGCTTTGCGAAATCCTGTGCGTGCTACATAAAACTGCATGAACTAAAACTGACGTATGAGCAGAACGGCACTCCGAGGTAGTACGTACCGAGCCAACGTTTGTAGATACGTTGTACCGAGCCTGCCTTACGAATTTGCCGCAGTAGTAGGCCGGCAGCGAGTAGCACCATCGCCCCATCGCTGCTGCACGGGACCGCACGTTTAACGTGGTGATGGTTTGCAAACATCATACGCCGTCGTCATTACTTGTGCAGTCGGGAACGCGGAGTTACGTCTTCAACGGAACACAAGCATTTAACTTCCCATTCAGTAGCGCTTGTGTCACAGCCATGCTGAGACTCTAGCCGTGTGCAATTCACTTCACTCGCATGTTGCAGGCTCGATCAGCACGATCGAAACACGAATAGCGAAAATAATGCACACGCATTCTTTTCGCAACGTCGAAGAAGTTAGCAGAGATGCGTGGATTGTGGCTGTGACTGCACGTTCCAGCGCTCTAACTATTTCGCTTCTCTGGTCGAGCTCGAGCGTGTTGGCGGCATGCGGCGCTCCATAATATCCACAATAATTGATACATGCAATGCACAAGAGGAACTATGCTTTTATTTTGATCTCGCTCAATGATATTATACATTAAATACAATCAAAGTGACTTACGAGCGTGAAAGAACATTAACGCACGAGGGGACGTGAAGTGCAACTCGCTCCTCGTGCGTTAGCAGCTGATCGTTCACCGTCGCTGTCGCTCTCGGTGCCTTCACAGTCTTCTACGTCCAGTGAAAAATCCTCGTCGTCAAGATGGTTTCTTTCAACATCACTGCTGAAAGCAATCTGAAGAATTTCCTCCGCCGAACAACTTCGACCACTCCGCGACACCACGTTTACAATTACAGAGACGTCTGGGCGCGGAGAACATTTCGCCAATTTCGCTCTCAGATCGGTCAACGAGCAAATCGCTTGCAGTGTGCTGCCGCCTATCAACAAACGTACAAAAACAAGCGGCGCAGCGCTGGCTATGAAAGCAACACACTGGCGAAGGACGGCGTGCAAAGTGTTCGCTCCACGAAAGGCGTGGAGCAGACGCGTCCTCGAATGATTGAAACGTCGCTCGCACGATTAGTAACAGCGCTTTGCTGACAAAGGATAGAGGCATATTTTATAGTATCGACAACTTGAGATCGCTCAGTTTTACAAGAGCACATCGCGAGCCGGCGCGACCTCCCGCGTACAGTGTTATGGGATTCACGCACTACAAGAAACACTGACCAATGCTATATACAAGTAAAACAGGGTGAGCTTCAACTGAATATGCCCGACGATAACATTTAACTAACCTACGTGGCTACAGAAAGCCTCGCGAAGCTGATAGTATGCGTACGCTGTGGGCTAGCATTGAAAGCACGAGTCGCCACGTATTTTCACGAAAACTTCGGGCCTCGCAAGAACGAACCAGATTTCTCGTGTCACGGAGGGCCCGGTTTGTTCACTGATGCAGGGAACATGCCAAGTCGTAGTGTTCCTTCCTTGCCAACGCGTTAACACTGAGGTTAGCACAGCCGAACAAGGGAGCGACTGCGTAGAGCTGCCATTTTGTCGTCTACTAACCCTCCTCGAGAGGACGCTCCTGAATTCCGCTTGGCGGCGCGACAGTCTATGGGCATTGCGAATACCTCACCAACGCGAAGGGAGGCTTCAGGTTCCGACATGTCGCCAGCTCTGTCGACAGACAATTTGTCGACGAAATGACCGAGTCATCCACGAATTTCAACAGCTCTAGTATACCACATACTTCACTACACATGGACCCCTCGTCACCGCGATCACGACCGGATACTATAACAAGTCATGACCAGCTGCTGGTGCTCACTGATCACGGTGATGACGCCCTTGTTCAAGAACAGTCAAGAACTTCTTCCACCCATGCAGACGGGTTCGTGAAACGTGCGTGTGTTCTCGGGACACGTATAAGCACTACATATCACCTTAATGCTTCTGGTGTTGGTAATACCAACGTTGCCATTGACAGCGTTACCCAACCGTAAACAACTGGTTATATAACACATATGCGGCTCTTCAGCATATATATGTGTGCGTATAAAATTTATAGAAATCTTTAGCATCATTTTGTAACGTGTCGCTCACCAAAAAAAGTTACGACACAGTCACCTACCCGCCGCATGCTTCGCATAACATCGACTCCCACGGTACGTGGGATCTGCCGAATTTTTTTTCAGACTGCTGCACACGGGCACATTTCTTGTATTCGAAGGACTCCGCAAGTATAATTAACAGCTGAACTTTAATGCCTGATTTGTCACTTTCAACATTTTGTCTGTGTTGTCTTGTGCTACTATTAATTTGCTACTCTGGAGCGCAGTTTAACGTTTTAAAGTATTCGCTTCATGAATTTGAAAAGCACTGACAGTAAGCAGTCCTTCAGCACTGCTGACTCATGCCATTCAGCTAAAAATGCACACATTTTTGTATATCAAATGAACAGATGATTTGGTTCAGAAGTGTTGTCATAATTTTTAGTTGGGTGAGACGAAAAATGAGAACTCGTTTTGCAGCGTAATCAGCTCTGTAAGCAAAACGTTCGTTAGTTCACGCTGAAGCTTTATTATTTGCTCTGTTGACAACTCTAGAGCAGTACCAACCAGACTGATGTTTTACCACTCTTTGGATTTGTTGGTGCAGAATGTGACACTATTATCAAAGCTCCATTGTTGCTGATGAACGACAGCCTTAGATACTTAAACTGGGAAGCAGGTAACTGGAATGTAGCAATAAATAATTTTAATATGCATAAGTGCTACTATTCCTGAATTATCGTATGACCATTTTTTGTCAAGTATTGTGCTCACTCGCTCATTGTCCTTAAAGGATAAGTTGCCTGACAGGAAAACTTAAGATGTCAGCCGCATAAGTAGTGGATTGGGCTAGTTTGTATTTAATGGTACAATGTGGAACAGTGCTCTGTGGGCCAGATTTTTAGGGGCTTCAATGTACAAAGGCGTGCGGACAATGCTAGAAATGGAAAAGAATAATTTGAGCTCGACATTCTGTGTCTCTGTGCTACCCGTTTGAAGCCCACAGAAGTCATACTTACGTGCAAATACTGCACATTCTTTTTTGAGGCAGCCATCATGGCATATGAAATTAGCTTGTGCATAAGGAATTCATTGTTTAAGCGTATCTCAGAAATGCATGGCTTTTCTTGAGAATGCCTGCATGGACTGTACGCAGTGTCATCCTTTTAAATGTTCTATGTTGTGCCTTTATCTTTGCTTTATAACCCCTTGTGTCAACAATAAAATTCAGTTGCCATCAAGAAGCTTCTCCTTGTTAATTTTTAGTCTTTCTGTGTTGTTTGGCACTGCATGACTTAGTGCCCACTGGAAAATACACTAGGATGGATATCACTTTACTGTGTCACGTCTCAATGCAAACTGAAAAATTGCAGCAGTATATTTGGCACTACGCTGGCCAGTATGAAAATATATTGCCCACTAGTTGCAGAATAATGAAGTAGCGTCAATAGTTCCAAGGCAGAGAGTGAAGCATATCTGATGTGTATCTCTATCTGTAGGACACTCGTTAGCAATGCTAGAGCAAATGACTGCAAAGGCTTTCTCAGCAGCACCCGCAGCTCTGTTACGCTTCAAGCAGGTGTTTCAGAGAGAGAGCAGGGTGCTGAATTTTGAAAAATTAATGTCGACATGAATGGCTGCTCTGATGAGTTCATTTGGAGGAGGGGTGCAGGCAGACATTACATGTCCATCTTATGCAAGGTGTTCAGGCACACACTGATTTCTGGTCATTCATCGATTCTTCCCTGTCTCCCTTTCCCCGTTGCAGAGTAGGTGGACAGAGCAATTTTTTAGTCCCCACCAGTTCTTTCCACATTGTGACCGTCCTATAAAGTCAAATGCACACACACATGCACACAAACACCTATATTCACAGTTGGAAACGAGGACAAAAGTGCGAAACACAAACTTTACTGACGTTTCGGCAGGAGGGCTTGCTTTCGTCAGAGTGAATCATCTTCGCATGTGTAAGCATAAGTCAAAACTGTCAGGCTTCCCATTATATTCATTTGTTGATCCCCTTTCGTACACACTATAACTGATTCAAGCGCCTTACGATCAGGCATTGTCACAGAACCCAACCTAGTGAAGTTTAAAGATTCTTCACGGTATACCATGTAATGTTTTTTTAGACTGCAGTGTTTTTCTGGTAATCTCTAATGCCGATTTTACTGCAATACAGCGACCTATTGGGATTAGGTATATGCCTAATATATTTAAATTCTTGTTCTGCAATATTCGTAAACTAATTTTGCATGTAAGCCACGTTTCACTCTGTATTTTTTTGTCTGCGTAATGTATAATCTGACCAACGTTGGCGTCCCCCCCCTCTCCATCTGCACCTTTAGGGCATTTGGCTGATGTTGAACATTACCTACACAAGGCCCAGCCTCTCTCTCTTTTTTTACGAGTACAGCATCTGGCCAAATAAAAAGTTCAAATGGTCCATTATGCATTCACATAAGACGACTCGAAAGGCAAAAGCCATCTTATTTTACCCCACCACCTCCTGAAAGCTTTCTGCACCTCATGTGGTTTTGCAGTGCCTCCGGATTGGCCAACCTTGACCAAGTGACGATGCCATCAAATCTGAAATGGTGGCCTCGGATGTCGTCGTTAGGACATTACACGACTTTCTTTTTTGTATCGATGGTGTTCACGTCGACGATCACTTTAAGCGTTTGATGAAGCATCTTCCGCTTTCGCCTTAATGGAAAACATAAAGTCCTTCCGCGGATCCTTTCTGCAAATAGCTTATAGTTTGAAAAATACAACTTGCATGAAGTTCTCACATGTTATGCGAAAGTATAAAAGCCAGGGACATAGCCAGAAATTCATTATGGAAGAGGGAGATAGGGTGTAGGCAGTCTTACCCCCTTGAAGTATGCTGGCGTGGGTGTGTGTGTGTAATGAAGTAGAGAACGGGCAGTAGGAAAACTATTTTTCTGACGTTTCAGCCGGGGACTGGTCTCAGGGATACTAACAAAGAGTGTTAACTCAAACTAAATTCTGGGGCGCTAGGTGCTCAAGCTACTATATGATTAACTGGGTTACGGGACACACCAAGGCAAGGACACCGAATTGATTTAGATGACACAGAATTCTTCAACGTACTCCAGTAACAACGCTTCTAGCTCTAGTTCTAGAAACATCGCACCCCTTCTGAAAACGTTGACAGCCCTATGGCTCTATATATATAGTGTGTTTGTGTGTGTGTGTGCGTCTCTGCCGTGGACCGGCCTTCAGAACAGCTGGAGTGATATATATATATCTCTGTTTACGACGAACCCTTCCTGTTCCTATCGAAAGATTCCTTCTTGTTTCCTGTAGGATGTGGCAGCAGGATGTTTACCTGGCTGTGTACCATATGCTACCTCCAAGTGCACTTAAGTTATTCATAAGTGGGTAATATTTGGTAGCACAAAAGCAGTCTTTATCAGTGCCACAGCCGGAGGATATATATATATATATATATACAGAAACAGCAAACAGACGCGCGTGCGAAGCAATTTTTTATTTACGTTTCGCTCGGGGTCCGAGCTTCATCAGAACTGGGTGAAGAACTGGGGAATTTGTTGCATTATATATAATATATAATGCAACAAATTACGTGTGCGGGCGGGGGGGCTTGAGACCCCCAGACCCCCCCTCTTGTGGTGGCACTGATACAAACTACTTTTGTACAACCAAGTGTTACCAACCTATGAACTCAAGTGTACTTTCAGGTAGCATATCATACACAGCCATGTAACATCCTCTCGTCAACATAAAGGCCACATCCTACAGGAGACAAGAAGGAATCCTTCGATAGGAAGAGGAAGGTTTTCGTCAACATAAAGCACCGTCCTACAGGTCAGAAAAACGAGGAGGAACCATAAAGGTTATGTAGGACATCAGTAGGAAACATACAGTACACTTCCCGAACATAACTATTTTCATACGGGAACTAGCTGCGACAATGTTAAACACAACAACACTAGAGTGTCTCCTGAGCTGCTTTGCTTGGAATAATTTGACATGCACAACGCTGTCGCTGAACCCCGAGCATACCGAGCAGCTAGCCTTACTTCCTCACAACATTCAGTAACAGCAGATGGGGGTACTATCAAGCAGTGGTAGTATACATTGCGTAACTTTCACGTGATAACTATTTCTTTAAAGCAAGCTTCTTTCATGTTTGGCTGATGAAAAAAAAAGATTTTTTTCACAACATTTAAGAGTAGCAGCAAATGTGTTCGAAAATAAAGATATATACCGCTCGATTCGACTTGGATTTGATTTATTCGAACTTGTTTCAGAGTTGAAAATTTGATATTCGTACACCTCTAGCCATAAGCGTCATTGGGAAAATTTAGATGTCATTAAAACCTGAGTGCATGATAACATAAATAACAAATCGTAACACAATATCCATCATAGTACCTGTAAGTCGTGACATGAATATATGAGGTGATGTGTAAGTCATCCCATGTAAGTCATGGTATACACAGCTAGGTATCGGTGCTGCTGTAGTCGTTCATATGCCTTGATATATAATGTAAGTTGGCCAGACGTCGCATTAGTGCATGACCAATATCAATTATAGCTTGTAACACGAAGAGCATGAAATGTCGCGTACGTCATGACATACGTGACAAGGTGCCAACGTAGTTCCATGGTGGTAGTTTGATTACATTACTAATGCTACACTTGTGCATCAATCGATGCGCGCGTGCCACGAGCATAGACGACTGGCGAAGACATGGATGTCATCTGAATTATGACATGTATAAAGCAGTTGACATGAAGCAAAAGTTGTGCAGCCATAGCAGCGGTTTCATTATCATGGTAGAAATCAGAACGCGTATGTACGGTTTACAAACAGTCGCTAGTGAATGGCATCTATCACATGAATAAGATAGCTTGTCTTGAAGCGAAATAATGCAGTGTTCACTGCTCCTCTCTAAATGCCTCGCATAACATCGATTGCCACAGTGCGCGAGTTTTTTTGTTTTTTTTTATCACGCGAACGCCGTAAAGGCTAAGTGAACTTGCAGCTCAAGCTACTCCAGCCACGCTTGAGAGTTCACGCGATATCTTTCTGCTATTTTGACTACAGGTCTGATTGCATAGAATGTAAGCTTCGCATCAGAGCGTTTATATCTATCTATCTATCTATCTATCTATCTATATATCTATCTATCTATCTATCTATCTATATATCTATCTATATATCTATCTATCTATCTATCTATCTATCTATCTATCTATCTATCTATCTATCTATCTATCTATCTATCTATCTATCTATCTATCTATCTATCTATCTATCTATCTATCTATCTATCTATCTATCTATCTATCTATCTATCTATCTATCTATCTATCTATCTATCTATCTATCTATCTATCTATCTATCTATCTATCCGCCTAGGTCTGGGTGGTCCCGTGGCCGTCTCCGTGACATGGTAAATTGGCATAGGTGTTCATAGGTATAACAGAACAAACACGTACCAAGAAAAATTCGGCAGATCCCACGGATTGCGGGGATCGATTTCATGCGAAGCAGTCAGCGGGTAGTGGCCTGTGCCGCATTTTTCGCTTTTTTGCCAAACGTTACGAGGTGGATCTTCGTCGTTGCGTAAACTTAGTAGTGTGCATATCTTGGGGTTACCAGTCACATCGAATACACTGGCATGGAAACGCTAGCTCATCGTCTGCTGTAACATTGTCCCTCAAGTTATAACTCGTGACGTCACTTTCGTCTCAAGGAAGTGCACGTTACGGAGCGATGATCCTATTTATTTCTAGCTGCGGTGGTCCGCCCATTCGAGCAATGCTCGGCTATGTCTCGCTGAGTAACGGAATTTCACATGTAATCATTGATACAAAAGCGTATAGCCAACGCTGTAACTACAATAGGCGTTTTCTCGGACATGATGCTTTCACAGAGTCCTCTTGAAAAGCAGATTGAAGCACTGGTGTGTCTCTGCGGTAAAATACGCGATTTCCATGCAGCACGCCTGCGTTCGATACCGGTTCGAGCTGTGAATTATATTATTTACTTCTGTAGGGATTTCTCGCTCATGGACAACGCCGCCGACGCCGGTACATGATAAGCGACACAGGCTCGCTAACGCTATCGCCTTACGACTTTCAATGTCCATTCTCGTTGTCCCTGGTATCGACTGTGAATGACCTGTAGCGCATACCCGCTTACCACAGGCCATGACATGCCGGTGCATGTCAGACGTTACCGGTGGAAAGGGTTTCTCCACGCACGCGGCAGGCGGTTGACGTTATTAATGGCATGACCTGTGAGACGTTTATTGCCAATAAGTTATGCGAAATAAGTTCTTAACCTGTGAGACGTGTTCGTCATAAACTCGTGTCCTCCTCGGCCAATTTTGGTATATGCCAAGCTAAGGAGACGACCACGAGAGCGCTCAGCCGTAGATAGATGGATGGACGGACGGACGGACTGCTTCCATCCATCCATCTATGGATGGATGGATGGATGGAAGCAGTCATAGTGCCATTGTTTCGATCAAAATGCTTCACATTTAAAATTAAGAAGACTGAGGACAGTGTGCTTGTAAGTTTTATTGTTACGCGTTTGTCCTAATATACCTATCAGCTATGCATCCCCAACTATAACCTGCCAGCAAACGTTACTGAACGGTATTGGTGGACATGAGTGTATGGCGAACACCATTAGGAGATTATGACATGAATAACGTGACATGCCCGTCGCGTAAAACCTTTCCACAAGACACGTGTGATGCAAACCCGTATACCACAAGAGGTGTGGTAGGAGTACGCGCCACTAGTGATTCATAGTATGTGAACAAGAAACGGGGAGAACACACGTAGCAAATTTTGACATTTTGCGGCCGTTAAACTTGAGAATCAAACACCCTGTTCTATAATGGGAGTTTAAAAGTTGTAGAAAATGTTCAAAAAGGTACTACAACGACCTACAGCCATCAACCACGAAGTACAGCACGTCAATAATGTAATACATGTGTGGTGCCGGTTTCCGAATATTGGTTGTGCTGGTGGTGCTTGTCTAACGTAATTTGTGGTTGCATTGCTAGCTACTCATTTTTATAATAATTTAATTACCTTACATATGAACAAGCTATAGTCAAACGTTTACTTGAAAGAGATAGCGCAAAAAGGCGCGGACAAAAGAAAAACGTACACACACTGGCGCTGATGAACCAACAAACCCGCATCGCCACGCTAAATGTTGTACCACTCTGGACGAATACAACAATGAACGCTACTTATAAAGTGCACATCATCTTTTCGCTAAATCTAACGCATGTAATGCAACCTGAGTGCTAACGTTAGGACAGACCATAAGTTACACTTAAGGCACCAATGTAGCTTGTGTGCTTAGTAAGCATATGATTTAGGCTCACCTACTCAATTTAGACGAATACATCAATCCACACTTGGTTCAAAGGTAACGAATGCGGCATGTAAGCACTCGCTGAATGCTTCACATGAACTTGATTCCCACAATTCGCGGGATCTGAAGGAATTTTACTTTCCACATCACCACGACGCGAATGCGCGCATAAAATTTCGTGGGGTCGCAACATTTATATAGGTACTGAATTCATAAAGAGACGGATTACCGGCGAAGCTGTGTTCCCGTTTCTGCAGCAGATGCCTGTCCGCTCCCAACAGCAGGCAGCTTTAATGGCGGCAGGCGGCTTAATGGCAGCAGGCGGCTTTAAACACAAAGACTTTAATGAAGCCACTCAAAATTTTAATGACGTAAATACAGTGAAAAAACAGGCATTGTAATATTTAGGCTGCATGCACGATTATTCAAGCACAATAATTGCTCGCGTGATACTAAAGGGATAAGTTGGCAGCTGCTCTGGTTACACTCGTACACATTGCAAGCTAGTGCGTCGAGCATAAATCTAATTTCAATGACTGCAAACCGCATTTCCCTTTACACACACAAAAAAAAAACCATGCAGAGGGCGAAATGTTGTGATCGCGGTGTTGAATAATGACGACAATGAACACACAAAAAGGCATCAATACAATAAGGTGTCGTTTGTTTATGATTTATTCAACGCAGAAAAAAGTCCAGTTTCGCCGCACACAGAAAACGCTTGGTCAGGCAAATAGTTTATGATATAATGAATAGACGCTCTGTGCCCTCGAATTTCTTGTACTATACATTTGACGTTATTATTGCGGAAACACGGATGAACACTGCGGTATTAAAGTAAACACGAATGTATAGTATAGACGTACACATGTAATCTTGGCACACGCGTTGGTACTGTATTGAAGGTATGCTGAACTGTAGACACAGCGAATGAAGGAACGACTTTGCAGCAAAAGTCGTTTCTCCGGCGTACATATCGATCGAGTTTTGTTGTCGTTGCACGTGTCATCGCAACGAAGCAAGTGGGGTAAAGTTTAGAAATTGGCATATTTTGGATTGTAACGTAAACTTAATTGATTACCTTGATGCCGGTGAACAATTAGTTTCGCGAACAGTAATTGTAAGAGCCAAACCTTTTAAAGGAATAACATGTTTAAGTGGTATCACAAGGAATCGATTTTCTCATATTCCATCCGACGGCCAAGTCGCCTGTTGTGCGCATGTGTCTTCAGTAGAGACCACACGAGAAACCACATGAAAGTATAAACACCGATCTCATAGAACTGTCAGATGCGCATACCGGATAAAGTAATAGGAGTCTCCGAACATCGTAATGCAGCAACACCATGGTGTCTGTCAAATTTCACGTATTTTAACAGCCACTGTCCACAAACCCCCCAGCCAAACGTTGACATTGAACACAACGGATGGCTGTTAACAGCATTTATACGGTTCCTTTCCCTTCCTTTCTTTTCAACTTGTTTCGCTGTAGAGTAGCTCGGTAAAGAAACCAGAGAACGCCGGCGAATTTGTATCCACGACCTTTTGCCGGCACTCTAAGGTGCGCAGATTAATATATAGTTATAGGCGCTTCTAAAGCGACCTTTGAGCTCAAGCAGTTGTAAGCAGTAAGATGTGGCTACCGCGTACCATATATATATGGTGTCGGCTAGAGAACCCAAACACATACACGTTTGCCTTGCGCGAGCGTGCGTTCACACGAAGGCTCTCAGTGAAAATAACGGAACTGTCTGCCTGCAATATGATTCGAGTAAATTCAATCTGTTGTATTAAAGATGGGCGCGCATGTAGACAAACGCGCGTCCACAAGCACGAGGTGTCTTCCTATGGAGAGGCGTCAGGCACACAACAGGCGGATCGTCGACGTGGGGATCGGAGATGAAGGACATCTCATTGAGGAACACCTGGCAGAAAGGTACGCGCTCCAGGTTGCTTGAAAAGCGGTCCATGGGTGCCAGGAATGCATCCACAGGGGCAAGAAGTCCCAGCTCTGTAGCAGCACGGGCAGCAGGTCCGGTGCCTTATCCTGGATCATGAGCGGCGATATGTTGAAGAATGGAGCATGTGCAGACTTGTGAGTCACAACAACGTGTAGAGAAAGCGGGAGAGGGAAGAGTGTGAAATGGATAACGCTTCTTACACGATACCATTTCGAATGTTCTAAGAACGAACGACGACACGGGCGTGTTGACGCTGTACACCCTGTATACGGAACCCTATATTCAGAGCAATCCTAATTCAACATGGCGTCAGATATAGCAACAGCAATTCCTCTCTTTTTTGTTGACGTGACAGTGTTGAAGTGGCCGTTTCGTCAAATTCCAGTGTCGGCGTCGGCGTCCTCAGTTTTGAGCGGAAAGTCGGCGTTGTCCGTGAACAAAATTCGAGATGGATGCAGGGAAATAAATAATAAAACATTATCGTGCGATTGACAAACGTACACAGGCTTTGTGCGTGACAAGCAGTTTTCCTCCATGGAGCCACACCAATGCTGAAACTGCCTCGTAAAAAAAGCTTTACGAATAACATGTAGTGGGAGGAGTCTCCTCATTAACGCAGGTGATATTGTGTGGCACGATCGTAGAATAACACCAGGCGTAAAACATGAGCATTGCGCATCGAGTGGGTGGTTCAAAGCTGCCAACACTTCACAAGTGTGCAGCTGCATAGGTGGCGTGGCACCTTACAGACGCGTAGTGCGTGCTTCCTTAATTTTCAAAGGAAGAATTATGGCGTAGTGGGCACTTCGCAACTGTACATGCAATGTCCATTCTAGGATAGTTTGAAACGGCCAATGTTACGTCCACAAACATTCATTTCCTTGCGGCACAGTTGAATGCAATGCGCACGAGGCCCGATTACGCTATCATGTTCTCCTCTTCAAGGCGAAGCTCAAGCGTCATCCAAGTTTTGATCTTGGAACATTCAACACGTGATCATCCATACCGCATGTCACAGATATCATTGCGGAAAAATATTTTTTTCCAGTTATGCACCGAATCAGATCATGAACTAGTAACAACGGAAATTCGAATACGGAATGACATATCGCAAGGAGGAAATGGCAAAAAGACTATTTTTCCTTTATTACAACTGACGCATTGGTGGATTTCAAATTTTCTGTGTTTCATTTTCGGTGTACCTTTTTGTGCTGTCCGTCTTTAATAATATAGTGAGATGCTCATCTCGTGTAATAATGTAACAGACATGCATGCACGTACTATTCTTTATAAATGTTTACTCGTTTCATAAAATGCAGCAATGTGTTTCAAAAGCTTCGTTCCAACATATTACGTACTGTCTATATCACAGAGTGAGCTTTCTCAGTCTTCGCCCCGCCACGGTGGTCTAGTGGTTATGGCACTCGACTGCTGACCCGAAGGTCGCGGGATCGAATCCCGGCCGTGGCGGCTCCATTTTCGGTGGAGGCGAAAATGTTTGAGGCCGTGTACTTAGATTTAGGTGCACGTTAAAGAACCCCAGTGGTCGAAATTTCCGGAGTCCTCCACTACGGCGTCTCTCATAATCATATGTTGGTTTGGGACGTTAAACCCCAGATATTATTATTATTATTTCTCAGTCTTCGTTTCCTTCTTTCCGGCATTAGACCAGCTATCCAACCTAGCAACCTAGCTGTTTTTCTCTATTGGCAGGCATTAGTACGCATAATTCGCAAATGTTGGTTACTAAATCTTTTTTTTTTCGATTTAGCCGCATCAGTATGTGGAATTCTGACATGGTGTCACAAATAGACACACACTCACACACACACGCATACAGAAAAAAAAAAAGAATGAACCCTTTGGTTTCACATGAAAACCCACCATAAGCCGTAATGGGGAACCTTGGATAAATTTGTGACCACCTTCTATTCAGTAACGTAGACTGAGAACTAAGTACACGGATGCTTTAGATCTCGTCCCCATAGAAATGAGGCCACCATGACTTGGGATCATTCCCACGTTCTCGAGCTCAGCAGCGCAATACCTCTGCTGCTACTCTCCCAAGGCGAGGTAAATCATTTTAATGTGAAACGAAGCCACGGAGTAAGATGAGAGCGCTAAAGACGCACGAACAGAAGCGCTGACTCGCAAGTTCTCAACTGATGTTTTACTTTCACGTACAGGACATCAATATAAACCCGCTCCACAAACCAACAATGAAGACAAAAAATTTGGCTGATCCCACACTTTGTGGGAATCGGTTTCATGCGAATAAGTCAGCGAGATGTTCTATGCCGCATTTTTGTTTGGCTTTGAGCCAAGCGTTACGAGTGCATCAACGTGTTTTTGTGAGTGCAGTAGCTGTGTGCACATCGTGGGCTACACCAGGCACGTCGACAACACTGGCGTTTAAAGGGTAACTTATGGTCTGACGTAACGTGAGCACTCACGTTAGAGCACATACGTCAGTATTATCGAATCGAAGTGTACTTTACGGTGCGATGATGTGAATATCATACGGAACTTTCGTTAGCGTATTCATGTGGGCTCAATCGTCGCTTGAATGTCGCTTGCTGAATAATAGGAATACAGGTCTAATGTTCATTAGACTGCTATAAAAGCGGAGCCAACGCGTTAACCTGACATAACGCTTGCATCGTGTGAGTACATATGTAGCGCTTATTGCTTTGTTTTAAAATTAGATAGCCAGTACCACAACCACAATTGACGTTGCGCCGATATTACGCTTGCATAGGGTGTTTTTCCAAAGCAATTTCCAGACCTGGCGTGGCTCTGTAGTGGAATACCTGACTGCCACGCAGAATGCTTCCGTTCTTTGCATTCGTCGGGTCAACGCTGCCGACGTCGGTTTTTACCAATGTCTGTTGTCGCCGTTCTTTGGTAGATATAAAATATCAATCACATGTGGCGTATACCCGTATACCACGGGCCGTCGTATACAGGTATGTACCATATCTGACTGAAGTACATGATTTCACGTTATTCATGTCATAACCAGACAGTCACATTCGCCAAGTCCTATTACCCTCCCATGCGAATTTTCGTCTACGCCAAATTAAGGAGGTGATCGCGAGAGCACCCTGACATAGGCGGCTGGATAGATAGATACGTAGATAGAAACGCTCAAAGTGCCAAAGGTTCGCTAAGAAATGTTTCGCTTATCAATTTCAGTACAAGATTTGTTTGAGTGGCAACATAACAGAAAGGAAGCTTATGCGTGTTCTTGTGGCCATGTGTGGCTTTAAACCTATGCCCTGCGCATGTGAGTACTAACTACATCATTTGTCCGTCGGCGCTAGTGTGTTGTCATTTCCGTGGCGTCATTTCATAATAACCAATACGTACACACTCTCCCAACTGTCGGTACTATTTCACATCGTTTACCACTCCCGAGTTACACTCACAACGGTTCCTCCCCTCGAGTCACACGGAGCAATTCATTGTGAGCGCTGATGTACCAGGAGGGCATGTGACGAAGCAAGCCTGAGCGAGTTCTAGACAGTATATTACTGTGAGGTGACGATAGCCAAAAAAACGGCAGTTATTGCCCCGTGTGGCTACCATTTGCATGGCGACGTCTCGACGACGCAAAAAACGATACCAAAGCTTCCTCTTCAAACACTATTGAGTTGTTTAGGGTGGTATGAGGCATACCAGCATATTAGTACAGTTGCAGTCCCGTACTATCCTTAGCGAAAAAACTGGAGTGTCGAAAAAGCTGGCACACGTGTGCCAGCTTTTTCGACACTCCAGTACTGTCCCACATATTTTACCTCTTCGCTGTCACCGACGTACTGCTATTTTCATGTTTTTCCCCACAGTGCCACTGACGTACCGGTACGTAGTCCAATGTGCGTTTGAAAGTTCTCGTCTAATCGCCAAGCCGGCGTAATGTAGCGCGATTCAGAGTTACTGTATATACTACCTTTAGGTAGCAGAGCTGCGCGTCTGCCTTCCAAACGCCGTTAGCAACCGTGCGTTGCGGAGATGACGCTCAGGCCAATTTTTCTATTTCTCGACGACGCCGCTACACCGAACTGAAATGACACTAGTCAGCGAGAGTCAAGTTGATCACCGGTCTTCGACACGCCAAACATATCGATCGTCGACACGGTAGGCCTGTCGCTTGCGAAAGTGGAGTGCGGCTTCGCCGCACAGGCGCGGTTGCTTGTTAGACCTATGCGTAACTCTGCTACCTAAAGGCAGCACATACAGTAACTCTAGCGTGATTCTCGTAGTTGCCCCATCTGTGCAATTCTCCAAAAAGTACGCATTTTTGCCCTTCGCTGTGTTGGTACGTGTATTGAAGAGTACTGAGCGACCACGCCCACCCTCCTTTGGGGGTATGTCGCTCCGCGCGCACTACTCTCTCGGGCTGAGCGATCATGTGGCCCTCGAGCGAATACTGGTGTAAGGGTTGTTCTGCCATCTGCGGCAGATGGGGCGGCGGCAGGATTTTTTCAATGGGACCCGCCGCGGTGGTCTAGTGGTTATGGAGCTCGACTGCTGATCCGAAGGTCACCGGATCGAATCCCGGTCGCGGCGGGCGCATTTTCAATGGAGGTGGAAATGCTTGAAGCCCGTGTACTTATATTTAGTGCACGTTAAGAACCCCCGGAGGCCTCCACGACGGCGTCCATAATCTTGTGGTTTTGGGGCGTTAAAACACAAAATTATTTTTTTCACGGAGTGCGCCCACGACAAGCGAGAGTTCTTACGGGAGGCGGGAAGCAGGGAACTTATGCGCTGTGTTTTTACTATGCTTGCTCTCTCGTGATCCCCGTTAGCGCCGCCCAGTGATCTGCCGCCGGTCTAAAGGGTATTTTTCTTTCCCTTTTTGTATTCTGGTGGCGTGTCTGCTACGGCGCTTAAGGGGCGCGCGCTGTTCTCTCCAATAGACAGAAACATGACTCGACCGCTGCTTTCCCTCGCTCGCAGTGGCCTCGCTTGCTGCTATCAGCAGTATACGAAGTTGTGGTGTCCGCTTTCCATCCCAGTCTGTCATCTTGACTTCACAACGTGTCACTTGCCTGAGCTTCAAGCTTCCCTCGTATTTACGAAACAAAGCCGACACGGGGGCCACGTCACGGAAAGAAACACCCGAGAATGAAAGGGGTAAAACGTGCGGAATGGTGTTCGTTTGTCATAAATGCATGCTAAAAAAGCCAACGGACCACACGAAGAAGTCACGACGGTACTTCGAGTGGTCTGTGTTTCAGCTATGCTAATATGTGAAATCAGGCCAACCAACAAGCGAACCTTTCTTCAAAGGGCAACACTGGCGACTTTTTGGTTTGCGCTCATATCACTCAAGTTTTCAATCTATGTTCCCTTTGGCCGTGCATTGATGTGTACATTATGATTGCAGTTTCCCTGAAAATTAATTTTAAAGATACTTAGCGGATTCGGAATAAATCCTATGAATACGGGCCCCACTGTGTTTGCGACGTCGCAGCCTGCCTCGCTACCTCAACCCATGCAAGCTCTCGAAAGCAAATGGTGATCCCTCAGTGCGGTAATCGTCGCTGAAATCACAGCTGTAATGCTTTGAAGAGCTGGCGCAGCTTGTTACATGGTCGGTTGACTCTCGCGCCAGCACCACGCGTACTGCGCTTAGATTACGGCGAAACTGTTTGTGACGTCATGATTGATGATGCACCAAGGAACTACGCGTCCGGTTTTGGCTGCGATAGATCTTGGTTACTTAAATTATTGATGCGTTTAGGCAAAATGAATCACCCCTCCCGTTACAGCACTAGAAACCACTTGAAAACGGCAAATAATACGCTGAATGAAAAAACACCGCTATTCCCCTTTTATAGAATCCCTGTAGGGAAACCATGGTCGGCCGCACTTACCTGGAGCACGTTGATGAACGTCGTGAGTAGTGCGCATGATATGATGACGACCATGATGATGCTGAATGGAACGTCGCCGAGAAGTGATAGCAGAAGCGCCCCCAGCGGAATGAGCACGAACGTCAGCAGCAGGTAGAAGAGCACGAACCATCGGTACTTGGCGCCCGTCTCGCCCAGCCGTCGCGCGATGAACAACGGGATTCTGCGTGGAGAAGCACGGCGCGGTGAGCCGAACCCGCTGGCGAATGCAGCAATGGGCACCAGGCCCGTCAACGCGGAAGCACGCACGCGGCACGTCTGCGCTTAAGTGTAGACAAGAGCGGTAACACTTCACCCCTTATGACATCCCTCTACACCAGGCGTTTTTGTGAAAATATTGCATATTTTAAAAATAGGGCTCCCTACGAAAAATACCATTGTTTAAATTATCTGTCAGAAGCAGTCATATCCATTAGCATTAAAATTACGCTAATAACACTAAGTAAATAACTTTATAACGACGTAAGTTAGATAGGAAATTTCGATAGGCGAGGAAGCTCGCAAAGCATATCCGATGCAATGACATTGAGCGCGCTGGGATTTTTAAGTACGTTGTAACATCACTTTCAACACTGCTGTGCGCGTTCAATCAAAAAGTCACTAGAAGATCCGTATTTTTCGTTGTTCTCTTGCGAAATAATTATCTAGAAGTTAGTGTCACCCTGGAAACTTGTTCAATGTTTCGACCAATTTTCTTTTTGACCCTGCTCTTGGGCATAATTTCTCGCGGTATTCGTGGCGGAACCTGGATATAAAGCCAGTGCCGCCTATTCGCCGCGAGATCGGGCTATAGGTGGCAGCACCGTCGCCGCGTTTGTGTGGATAGGCGGTCGGCGGCGCGTATGCAAATGTGCACAGCGGCGCTTCGCCGTAGGCGGTTTGAGTCGATTGTTGGCGAGTAAAGCGCGTTGACTGCAGCCTAACGGTGATGTATGCGCCCTCCATTGCCACATCAATGCACGCAACCGTCCTAACGTACCTATTAATTGTGAGAGAAGTGCAATCTGCCAATCATGGAGTGCTGGCCTTCAGTCACATACGTGTTTTGCTCCGTGCTCGATGTTTGTTGCTTTATTTGCACGTGTTTAAATTGTGTTTTGCCTATACCCAATATAAACAGTGTCGTGCGACTGAGCCAATGAAGTATTTACTTGCTTGAGCGGCTACAAAGAAAGAGCGCCTGTATTCCCGCGTAATTACATGAAGCAGAAGTTTGTGCACTCTGCTTTTATGTTTGCATGAATACGCGTACTGTGTAGAAATGCGTGGCTTCAGGTCTTTTTTACCGCTAACCATCTTCTGCAGACGCTAGTTCATGCTTTGCGGTATCACAAGGATTTACAAATCGCCAACACATCACGAGCTGGTTTCGCTAAAATTCTGCATTCACACCTCGATATTTAGTACTTTTTCTCGTTTAGAACGACGCCAAATGTACTACGTGGCGTGCTTGAACGAGAAAGTGGTACACACATTGAAATGATTTGGCGAATGGACGGTACGATGGTTAGACCTACGCGATACCGACACAGGAATGTACTCACTTATTAGAGTGCATACAAGTCTCGTAAGGCGAATGTTTAACGTATATCGTGTTGGAATACGTACAAGCAATTGATACTGCGCTAGCACAAAGGAATAAACTGTAGTTTGAGGACACGCATACCGTACGTACACATGCGAATACGGTGCGGCTAGCAGACGATGCAACGAGCCATCCACACCGCGGCGTATCGTCCACTCGCCGCCAGGTGCCGACTCTGCTCGATCTCGCGGCCAATAGCATAATTCGCTGTTTTTGTTTTTGCTAATTCGGCGCATCCTGGTTTCAGACACCTCGTGTAACGTAGGTTTCCTTGCGTACTGGCCGAGAGTAGGTTTGTCAGAGGCTGAATTAAATTTCACAACGCCAACGCTTATTTCATCGTCATTGTGCCAGATGCGCTTTCATTAACAACAGCGTTTGCCAATGCTGCCAAATCATAAGTAACAGACAGAATCATGTCTCCACACGAAAAGACCGCCACAAGAGTGTATTTTAGATGCGAAGCAGCTTTTGCTCAGGGCTGTGTCCGTCCTTCCATTGGCGACCGTCTGCTCATCTCCCGCTAAAGGGAACCATGTGTGCTGGCACGCGCTAGCGCGTTCGGGCCTGTGTAAGGGGCTGCGTAATAGCGGGGACGTGTTCTTTTTGTTTCGTGGTCCCACCGATATCACGGCGCCAACGAGAAGCAGGCGAGCGAATAGCCGGCTCGCTCGGCGTACACACTTTTCCCTAGTGCTCCGCGCGTCCGCGGGGCGCTCTGGGATTGTTTGAAGAAGGTCTATTTGAGGTTTACGCCTATTTTGTTTATATGTGCGTGTGCACTGCCATATCAAGATGATTCTAAAACAAAAGTATCTAGAGGATAAAAAAACGAAATGGCACTGTCCTCGTACATTAACTAATGGTCGCTAATTACTTCCTGCAATTACCATGGTAAGTACGCATCACAGCAACATACATAGAGGCATAAATGGATCACAAACGAGAACACACACGCAAGCACACACACAGAATATCACGACTTCTACGTAGCAAATATCTACTCTAGCGGCTGCTTGAAGGCTATTTATGCTCCTACTTTGGCATAGCACACTGTGTAGACATAGAATTTAGAAGAATAATTGATGTTTTCTACACATCACCCTGCGCCCTATATGTGTGCCATCACGTAGCACGAATCTTTTATTCCAAGGTAATCAATAAAATAATGTTTGTTTCAATTTTGCTAAAGACAGTCACGATTACGGCAAACTATAGGCGATGCGCAAAGCGCCGACCACGCCATCTGCCGCCATGGCTCGGAAGCGCTTGCGGGGCCCGGCGAACAGTGTGTCAGCGAGCGTCTACGCGAGTGCACGGATGGATGTGTTTTTCAACGTGATTTAACGACTCTCTCGGGCTTCAGCGATTTCGAAAAAAAACTGCTGCGTTGTCGGCTGCTCAAACACGTACGAAAACTCGCCAGGAACGCACTTTTACACGTTCCCGGTGCTATTTCATGAGCGAGAGCGACGGCGACGGTGGATTGCGGCTGTCGGACGCAAAAAGTAAGCAATCGCGCTTTGTTTAGGCAGTGTTAGAACGATTACCGTGTTTTTATTTCTCCATTTATGTCGCTACGTCTTCAGCGAACGCTACTACGTTTACATTTGGTCGCCTCGCCTGCATTGTATATGCTACAATGCACATAAGGTTGTTATCACTGATAAGACGCGATGCCTAGGCTCTTGAAAAACGAATGGCGCGAAGCGCTATGCCAGAGAACGTGGGGCAGGTGGCGGCTCCTTTACAAAAGCGCCGTGGAATCACACGTGTGCTGCACGAAATGGGCTGCATTCTACCTAATGATGGCACTGGAATGCGATCACCGGTGCAGAATGTTCGCTGTGCGCTCGCCTCAACTGTAAGCATATTGGCTGTAAAACATGGCACCAGTTCGCACTGAAGGCTTTTCACAGGACATTCAACCGATTCAACCTCCCTTTGAATGCCTCGTAACATGACTTCATGCTAATAAAAACACCCTTGATGTATCCCACTAATACTCATTCGCTTTACACAAGCTGTGTTATGAGTGGGGCCAGAGGCGGGCTCACAGGGCGTGGGGGCTTTCCTATTTGCCTAAGAGGGGGGGGCGCAAAATCTGCCCCTTGCATTAACTTAGTGGGGCCTCGGGGCGCTGAGATTATCCTTTGGCCCCCGCCCCCCCTTTTGATGGGGAACTATGTCAGGATATACGTAGCGTTAGCAAAGGTTCAGCAGATTATTCTTAGCTTTCCAAATTATCTAGGATGATTAGCATCCTTCTGTTCATTCTTCGTACGCTGAATCGCTAATTGCCAGGCAACTACTTCGGGATCCTATGAGATAAGTTTCTCGGCCCTTCTGCGCCGTTGAGCAGCATTTGCGCTCTCCTTCTCCATGGCGTTAGCCACCTGCAAACGCCAGTCAGAGGCGCTATCGAGCGGCTTCAGCGCAATGTCAGAAGGCGAAGAGCTGCGCGCGCGCCGGCGCCAGTGTGTCTGGCGAGGCTAGACGCGACTCCTCCCGCACGTGCAGACCACCAGCGGCGAGCCGCGCGCGACAGTGGCGGAGTCTGCGCGCGCGCCGGCGCCAGTCTGTCTGGCGCGGCTAAGACGCCACTCCTCCTGAAGGCGCACGCCAGGAGAAGCCTCATCCATCAGAGAAACCAACATTTTGTGCCAGAACTGTTTCAACCGCTTCAAACAGATCGCCGTAGAGTCTCTGGATGCATCTCATTCTGACGAAATTTTGTTCCCGAACAGATTGCTGTCGAAGAGCTAAAGGTATTCGTGAAGACAACAAAATATATTTTTTTCAGCGAAATTACAGGGGTCGACGGACATGCACCGACGTTCTTCTCTGAAGACGCCCAGCAAATACGTGGCCAAGCTGCTATGACAAGCTAGGTGACCACCAGCTCCGCAGTGACTCAGTCCCGCGCCACTAGCGCAAGCTGCCGAGGTATTTTTTCGCAAGTTTATCGTGCTGGTTTCAAAGTTTTACCAACGCTGACCCTTCGCGTGGCCGCACCCGTGAAATCCATGCGCCGGCGTGACAGCGCTCCCTCAAAATCTACTATATAAACACATGGCACGTAAACGAAGCTACTGTGTCGAGAAAAACGTTGGTTCATGCGTCAACGCATGCAGGCATTAGTGATCGGGACGTTGTAAAGAAAGCGGTGTACTTACGATGCGCTCCACTTCGTAAGGAAGCTTGTTGACGCTTGTCTGTGGCAAACACTTGGTGCGTATAGTGACATTGTCGTCCCACACTGCTGTTACATCGGACACATGTCCACTATTATAAAGCGCGGCTCCTTTGCGCACACTATCGCCGCAAAAGGAATTATCAGGACGCGCACAAGCGGCAAATCGCACGCGCGCACTTCCGTCATGCTTGCAGTGAAAGGAGGCGTCCGCTACGCGACCCGCATGCGGTTCCAACGGCCGCCGCTACGCGGCTTTCAGTGGCGCCCCTATAGGCGCTGCGCATCGCGGATACTGCGGCATCTACAAAATATCTGGCAACGTGGGTGGCTTAGTTGTTACTTAGTTCAAAACACCAAGAAAGCTTCTCTGGTTAGTAACGGCAAAAGTTACGACTTTTACTAGCTGCTGGCTAGTAAATGAATGCCGCGAAGTTAGTAAAAGACGCTCGAAACTAGTAAATACATGGTTTACTAAGTGTTTACTAACTTTTTCCTAAGCGTTTAGGCATTCATAAGCAACATAACAACAGTACTGAAGGTAGTATTTGCGCTCACCTGCCGTTAAGGCTTGATATTGCAGCAAGGATCAAAATTCGCTAAAATTGGCATTAAAAAATCACAGAATATCCACGGAGTGAATGGTGATGAGTGCGCGAAGCTGCGGAGGTTCATCGGTAAACCGTGAATCATCCGTGAATTCTGCCCAGTACATCATCCCCGACGTGAGATCGGGCGCGTTTATACTAAAGGTTCGATGAGAGTTATGACGACTTGCAGCTCACTTTAATTTTACATGTACGTTATGAATTTTCATTGTTTAATCACGCACAGGAGAAATCGCACACACGCACTACCTTGGAGGTCAAAATCCAGTGCCTGCATATACGGGGTGGTTAGTGAACGGTTGTGCAGCGCGAGCGGTCGGTTTTTTCAATCAAGACGCTGCCGCGACGCTGCCTGCGTCGGCGTCGCTGCGCCGCGAGGCAAGATTGGGGGGGTGGGGGCGTAGAAGAAGAGAGGGCGATACATATCACGTACTGTCGCAGCGCATTGTCTTTAGGGAGCCTTCATGTGTGCACGCCCCCTCCGTTTTTAAGACTGGTTACACACTACAGTGAACTCTCAATTGAGTGAACTTCAAGGGACCCAAGGAAATAGTTCAGTTAACTGAAAGTTCACTAAACTGAATATTCACTAGAATATGGAACAGCATTGGGCACAGCAGACATTGAGTCAAAAGGGTGAAATGCAGTTTATTTTAAATGAAATCTGTAATTTTCATTTGGAGTGGTGCCCTAAAGCGCAAGAAGACAAGTTTCCAGAAAGTCTACGTTTCTGTGCACTGCCTCTGGCACAGCTTGTTGCTGAGAACACGAAGTCTCGCAACTTTCTAATATACTCTACCGCCCCGGCTAGAGTTTCAGGATTTTTAGTTACAGGCTAAAGTTACGTGGCTCGTTTTCGCCACCTGCACGGCCGCTTTGCCTCGGCGGCGCTGCATGCAGAAGCGACGTCGCGCCGCCGCCGATGGATGGCGATTTAGTGGCGGCTCGCATCGGCTATCCCAGTGCTGCAGTGCACAAAACTTCGTTGAATTGATTTAAAATGGGCCTGGGTCCGCGGATCAAGTTCGTTCAACTGAAAAATTCACTATTCTGAAATTCGTTTAACTGAAGATTTTGCATAGAATGCATAAGAAAATCGCCGGGGATTTTCTAAAAGTTCGTTATTCTGAAATATTCGTTAACCGACGTTCGTACAATTGAGAGTTTACTGTACTACGACGGGGACGAACGGTGCCGCTATAACGAGCTTCGCCCCTTACCAGTATCAGTATCTGCTTAAACCCAGGGGCTTGTCTGCTCAAAGGATCATACCGTGTGGTGGGACACTATAGCTGTCTCGAGCAAATGTTTCTCTTGCTATGTGAGGCATCGACTTGTAGTGAAGGACGCGGAACCAACGGTCGGAAACCTGCCGCTCAAGCGTCCCAAAGAATTACGTCATCGTTACGTCATCACCACCATCTTGAATCTGAGCCTAACTGAGCTTCCAACCAGAAGTGCGATAACTGAAGGCGAAATTGGCGCTCGAGTCGGTGGCGAGTCAAAATGAAAGCAGCCAATGGCAGCCCGCCGCCGTGCCGGCAAAGCCGTGCGCCCCGCGCCGGCCGCCGAGGCCGCGCGCGCGCCGCAACGCTAGTTTTGAATTTCTCGGAAGTTCCGTTGTAGCATGAAGCGAGCGTTGAGCGCGGGCACCAGGCTGTCCGTGCAGGCAGGCTATGCTTGGGGACACCTGCAAGTCTCTCGTTGAGGTTGGCGGATCACTGTTCGCTTTTGAGACTTATTGGAGCGGTCGTTATGGTCAGCCGTGCTCCGCCGCCGCCACATCGGAGCCCGTCGTAGTCGCCGCCTTGATGTGAAGTTTCGTGATGTTCCGTTGCATGAAGCGACCGTTGGCCGGCGTGTGCAGTTTTTGCGGTGTGTTTCCGTGGATTGCTCTCTTGCCGCCGTGATGGTTAACGGCACGCCATTCGTACATCATGCAGCGGTGCACGGATACTTCAAGACCGAGTTCCGCAAGATTCTTCCCTGATCGAAAAACTATAGGTGAGTATGCGGTTTGCGTCGCAGCCACACATATAGCTTCATTGCAGTTGGACAACAGTTGTTTTTAAACGTGACTGAATCGTGAAGAGCACGATTTGCATCGTTGTACCAAGAAGTAACGAAAATAAAGCACTTTAGACTCATAGTTTAACTTCTGCGTCTCTGACATGACTGCTTCCTTGGAAGTGCTTTTTTGCATTTTTTTGGCCTGTTTATCACTCGCCTTCGTTTAAATACGCGTTTCTCAGTCTGTGTATCTCAACTTGCACTATACCGAGACGACGAAACTACGTTTGCGTGATGTGACTGCGTAATTCTTGTCGTTTGAATTCGGTTTGCAACTGCTTTTCTGCAGGACGTAAACGTTTTCTGAATTATGGAGAAGGCCACAATGACGCGTTTGCCCAAGGAAGGGTTAATAACTATAGAATCTGCTCTCTGCGAAGTCTCGATCCACAACCTCATGCACCAGCTTTCTACTCTGCCCCAGTGCTTTCTTTCGGTGCGTGAATGTTATGTTCATTATATGTACTTACAGCTGAAAAAGTACTCATTGTGTTTATGCATTACCTCTGTAATTACCTATAGAAAAACCGTTCGAAGAACCTTCATGTGTAGACATGAGAGTTGTTTTTTTCTGGTGAGCCTTGAGTATTGCAAGTGTCCAATATGCAGAATGTTATTGTTTGCGTTTATCTCAATGAAGTGCTCATGTACGGGCATGACATTCTCACTTCAGTGACGTTATCTTACAGCTATGCATTGTGCATTCGCGGTGAAAGAAAAGCTGTGTAGTAGACTTATTTCACCTGGCCATTGGGTAATACGCGTTTTCTTCGAATGTTATATGTGCTGCTGCATAAACGGCACATCGCCTTCATGCCGTTGCCGCCATCTAACTGTGAAGTAGGGTCAGTGCCAAATAATGTGCATTTCCCTTTTTAGTGCGATGTACTGCTTATATATCTCTAGTTTTGTGTTTCGTATTAGTACACTGGTTATAGTAGTTCATTGCAATATTATTCCATATTTAGGTATTCTGCGCATCTTTATTGTTTTTGCCATGCACTGACATTTCGCCTACATTTCTTTAAAGTTCATGACTCTGTCACATCAGCAGCTCTTGCACTTTGGTCAGTATTGTACTAAACACACGTGTTACTTATAGTGTATACGTTAAAGGGCCTGCATTTCAGTGTGTTCGATTTTTAATTTCCAATTTCTGAACTTACAATGAACTTTTGTGCTGTTTAATCATGGACACACTGTGCATTCTTTAATTCTCTTCTTCTCCGGAACTTGTATCGTGCCCCATTATGTGCAAATCTTGAGTTTTGGAAACGGAGTAATAAACGAAGTCACAGATATGTTTGGTGGAAGTCATCTCTTATGCTCTGGATCATGCAGGCTGCGTGCATTCAACGCACTGCGCACCACGAGCGGACAGAAAACAAATGCGCGTCAGCACAGCACGCGCGCACGGAAAAAAAAAAAAAACGCGCCACGCACACGAAAAAAAAAAAACGGCGCGCGGCATGAAAGAAGAAAAAGGAGCCGCCAAGAAAGAAGGCAAAAAAAACGGCACCCGACATGGGAGAGGAGAAAAAGCAAGCGCGCCCGAAAAAAAAAAAAAGAAACGCCGCGAGGAGTGCGAGGGAGGAAGAGGGGGAAGGGGGGGCGAGAAGAAGCGAGCGGCTGTTGTTACTGTTGCCCCGACGACGTAAAAACGCAATCGTTACGTAACCGCTGCGTCATCGCCGCCATTACAGCGGTTCCACTCGCCAGGGCCGTAACTCAACGGCTTTCTTGGCGCTCTCGGCGCAAGCGTCGCAGAACGTTTGAATTACGTGTCCCTATGGGAGGTTTACGAAGAAACCTACCAGCCGCGAACGACATAACGTGGCGCGCACATTAAACGCGAGTTAAAACTCGAGCTGGACGAGCAAAAGCATGCAGTGTGCTCATTAATGGTTGTTCAGACGTGATTATTACTCAAGAAATCCCCATAGGTTTTTACGTAGTTTTTGCATAATATTTTCTTTTCAGATTTCTTCGTACTCTGCTTATGTGTTCTTGTATATTACTTTCATTCAGATTTCCTCGTCCTCTGCATATTTTGTTATTACTCATTATATGCGAAAGTATTGTTAGTTCAAAGATACTGAAGTTAAAAGCCCGTGCACATTTATTCTCGTTATTCTGTCCTACTTGTCCACTCTTTCGTCACGCTTTTTCGCTGCTTCTATGAATGACCCAGCAACGGTATTCTAGCGTCATCTTACGGAGCGGAGCGGTTTTGGGACGTAAGAGGGCAACAATTATCTGGCAGAGCAGCCTTTTCATGAGAAACGACACGAACGGATTACTACAGTGACATATTATATCATACTCGATTGCGGTCATAAGGCATCAGCGTTGATTCACGCAACACAAGAGGCTTTCAAACGCGTACAAATTGAATAGTGTGCAATAGGACGTCAGCGTCAGCGCTGCGACTGCGAGGGCTTAAATGCTCCTGATGGAGGCGATGTAACTTAGGGTGCAAGCTGAAAGTATGGACGTTACGGGGCTTACCTGAGGAAGGGCAGCGGATAGAAGAGCAGGATGCCGATGACGTTGAAGAAGTGTGGCACAGGGCGATCTGCAGCGCGTGCTCCCGTGTCACGGGGCTACCAGCTAGTGCGGCCACCAGACCAGTGGCCGTGGTGCCCACGTTCGACCCCAGCGTGAGCGGGTACACGCGGTCCAGGTCCAGCATGCCCAGTGCCGCAAACGGCAGCAGCGCTGAAGTGAATGCCGAGCTGCTTTGGAACACGAACGTGATAAGGCAGCCCAGGAGCAGACTCAGGTAGCCGACCAGCATCGACGCTGGGAAACTGTACTCGCGGTTCACGCACACCGTCAGCACCTGTACACGAGAATACGGATATATGCTTAATTGGAAGGCACGTCGCTTACAGGTAATGGACCAGTCGGAAGGTTGTATATCAGAGACTCTGCTCAAACGCATGCTCTGGCGTGGTCGCCATAGCTTAAAATTTATTTTATGCATTATTTTGCACCAAGGATATCAAGAATTTATTCATCCGCTTTTTTGTAGCGTAGTTTAAAGAGAGATATAGTTATGAGCATAGCATTGCGTAACCACACAATCACAATGACATTGTTGTGATGTTCATCAAGAACTTTTGAAATAATTGTATAAATCTGTGGCGATGCAAGAAATGAAACACCACACAGAGAACACAACACGCAATTGAAAAAAAATTCACAGCATATCCACGGTGAATGATGAAGAGCTTGGGCGAAGCTCCTGAAGCAATCATGGTTACACCGTGAAATCTTCAGTGGTTTCGACCAGCAGTAATCAAAGCGATAGCCCAGTACATCATCAAAGACGTGACAAACTGTATATATTTATACAAGAAATTTTATTAATCGTAAGTGGTAGCTAGACGTGGCTTCCGTTCCCTTTTCATTATAACGGCTTTAAGGTCGGTGAAGTGATGGATCGGTGATGGGTCGTAGTGGGATGTTTGCAAAGACGAAGTAGTGGGCAGTTTGCAAAGGTGGCTTCCGTTCCCGCTTCATTATAATGGTTTTATGGTCGGTGAAGTAATGGAGCGGTGATGGATCGTAGTGGGATGTTTGCAAAGACGAAGTAGTGGGCAGTTTGCAAAGGATCGGTGATCGGTCGTAGTATACTGCCGGTTACGCCTTACGCCGGACGCGTGACAAGGTTATACTAAGAGGAGCTTCACCCCTAAAAGCGCAGGCACGTGTGGTGTCGTGTTCTCGCGTGGTCTCATTTTTTACGCCCCATTCAAGCAATGCATAGTAAATTCCACAAATTTTCCCAAAAATAACTTCTTCCAAGCAGCGCCTATTCCATAAACAAAGTTTATAAGTATATGTAGGCAAGTCACCGAAAACGTAGTATTTTTTTTTGCCTGAAGGTGGGATATCGCGAATTAGTGAGGCGACCTCCCCTTAGGACTTGATTATATGTTCCAGTTTTGTAGTATCATGCAGTGTTGCCACAACGCTAGAGCAACTTTCGCAATGTGGCGGCAACGTTTTGTCAACATTTGGTGCTACTAGGGTTGGTTGATTTTTGCCAAAGCCCTGCTCATGTTATGAAAACTTAAACTGCGCTTAGGACAAGACACCAGAATAGAAGCAGACAGGACGAACGCAGACTAACAACTGATTTATTTCAACATAAACTTCACTCCTGGAACAATGCGCGTGCGCAAAGACAGCCTTGAACGCGTGACGAAAGCACACTCCCCCACCAGGACCCTATCTACGTAAGAAATCAAGCTTTTTCCTGTCTGCTTCCTCTCTGGTGTCTCATCCTAAGAGTAGTTTAAGTAATTATATGTCATACCAACTAGCCCCTCAACACGTGTTCCTCCTGCTCATGGCATGGCTTCTTTTTTCCGGTGAGACAAGAGCCGTGAGAGTATGTTATGCATGTATGTATGTATGTATGTATGTATGTATGTATGTATGTATGTATGTATGTATGTATGTATGTATGTATGTATGTATGTATGTATGTATATGCATGTATTACGTAATGAGCAAGAACACAGACATTGCCCATTCGCTGTGCCGGCTGTTATTATTCTGACTACATCATTCATGTCTTCCGCCTGGTCGCAGCGTTCCCGCACCAGAACGCTCTTCGTCGTTACATTCGGCCATGATTAAAAGCGTGCGGAGCTGCCGACAATGACTCCTGGCCATGGCTGTGCTTCGGTGGCCAGTCTCGGTGACGCTGCTGCTAGTCGGGAAATTTTCTTATGATGCTCTGGCGGTCTACAATGACTGTCGGTTTTGCCGTAGGTCTCGCAGATGGCTGTTACTGTAAACACATGGAAGAAAGGCAGAGGGGATCTAGATACCGAAGCGTTGTGTCCACACAAGAATAGGTCGGTGGACGATATCACGATTCGTCACAGTGTGCAGATGTGATTGTGTGCTACGCATCGATGAAAAGGCAGCGATACGTCTTGTCAGTGTGCGACAGTACTTGAGCTTTGGCAACTCACTGCCTCCGCAAAGGACCAGCCTGAAATCCTAAACGAGCTGGTCCTGAGAGAAATCGTAGCATGTGAGCAGACATCATGTGAACATAGGCCAGACACCATGTCAGAGGAAAGAGGCTCTTGCTGCATCGGCAGTTCTCCGCTAATAGTGACTTCAACCACGCTAGTCGCCATGGCTTCATTAACTTCACTGAACGCCCACCTGCAGTCAGAATCGACGTTGTAGGCAGAAGACGCATGCTGTACGAGAATGTCTTTCAGAAAACTGTTTCTTTTGTCTGGGGTTCATTGAACCGGGCTTTGCTTAGCAGGGATTGAGCTCCGCGCATTCATGTGCTTAAAACACCAGACGTTGCACCGGCTGGTCGTGATGCCTGTACCTCCTAATACACGAATGTGAGTCAGCGTCCTGGTATGGACGCCATGGTGTGGCACCAGTCGTGCCGTGCTTTGGCGCCATCGCAAGGACGGTCAATGGGCACCAACAATTTCTAATGGTCCGGCCAGGCATGGGTGGTGCCGAGAGGATTGATGGTCTCATTCCACAGGACATGACCGCTGCCAAAGATTGCGACTTTAGCAGAGTTGAAACGCGCCAGCCGTCTCCACAGTTAATGCGCACGTTGACCAACCGGCCGTGGTCACTTGCGGGAGTGTGACCGTATATCTTTCAACCTCGCGCTGCCGATTGCTAGTATCCTGTTAGCTCAGTTGGTAGAGTGGTCGCCCAGGTAACAGCCTGGTCTCTGTTTCGATGCCCTGACCAAGACGAATTTTTATTTAAATAGAAGCTTTTCTTTCTGAGAAATCCGTATGGATTCCCTTGTGGCTTCTGCAACAATCAGGTCGTTATCAATCATCCCTTTTCATAACAGTTCCATTCCCTTGCGGTATTCTGCAAAACTCATTTACAATGACTAGCCAAACAATGCCATTCAAGCCTCACCGCGCCCTAGTGGTGGGTAACCGGCCTCACCTTGACAACGTGGCTCTGCGTGAGTCCGGTGAGCACCTTAACCAAGACGTAGAAACAGAGCAGGATGCTCAGCACGGCCAGCGCGAAGCAGCAGGCTCCCGTCGCCGTGTCGCTCCAGTTCAGCCAGTTGAATAGCGCTGCGCCTGCGTGACATAATTCAACTGTGTTCCTCATTATAGCTCGCTAGCACGCATCAGCATATCAGAACACCATGCACACACGTCCAAACAGCATGAAGTTTCTGAGCACTAGGTCGTCTTGCTCTCGTTCGCGAGATCGCGATTCTTCATATTTTATGCACTTTCATATCCACCCATACGAGGTATGTTGCTTACTTGATGTGTACAGCTGCTTTTATTTACTTTACTTTGTTTACAAATTCCTCAAGTACTCGAAGATGAGCATTTCGTGAGACTTGTAGCGTGGTAATGCAAAAAAAAGTAAGACATGGAAAAAATAGGACCAGCTACGTAGACCAGATATTTTTACTCTCGCACCCACGTTTAGAGCAAGCATACATAATCTTGACCCCAGTTGTCACCTGTCGGCGAGGCCAGTGAAGGGGCTGCGAGGTAGTTACGTCACAGCTGATGGCGAGCGAACACTGGCGGATATCATGTGATAACGACATGCTGGATGCTAGCGCAGCCGTCCGTTCCATGTAATCAGCAGCCCCCCAGCAAAGATGGCTGCCCCGTGCAAGCAACGAAAATTCTGGTCTCTAAAGTTTGCAAAATATACCGAATAATGTTAAGAATAGTTTGGAACCTCGTTAAGAAACCACCGGTGGCACCACAATAACGTAAGAAATTGTACCGGTGGTCTCTTGCGATTCATTGTCGGGATTATGACTGTCTACTTTCATTTAACCTTTGCACGATTGATTGCCGCGGCAGAACGGAGCTGATTCTCAAAGTCACTGAGGCTGAGGCGATTGCGAAATTGGGCAATAAGTGTGTTAAGTTTACCTTCACTGGCTCCCACCGACAAAACTTGTCTTCTCGGCGGCGGCAGTTTCCAAACGGTTTCCAACTCTTAACTGTTATCTTGTTCAATGTACATGGTTGCATAGTTGAATTTCATTGCGCCACAATAATTACTTGAAGCTGCTTTTTCTATATCTCAAAGCTGCGATGAGTTCTTCGCATGAAGAACTTCAATTCTCCCACTTGACATGACCGCCGACTTCCACTAATTGAAAAGTTAATTAACCTAACTTTCTTAATTACAGTCCCAAATTATGTCTAACATTCTTTAGATGCCTGCCGCTACAGAAAAAGCAATTGTGAAGGCAGCGAGCAAATGTCGCATTTTCCCGATTTTGGAGGTGTTCGACACATTTCTAGAAACACCCGGTATAACGAAAAAATCAGTTTTCCCGCTAGGGCGAATCAGCGAATGCGATAGCAACGAATTGGAATGTTGTACGTCGTTAGGCTGGCAGCTAACACTCTTGGGTCCGACCTCGCGTAAATCTACAAGACGCTGGTTTAAGGCAATTCAGGCGCTCCAGGGAGCGAAGCGGTTTACGTGCTACCTGTCGTTTAGAGAGAAATAAGCCGTGAGAGCCAGAAGCATAGCCGATATTTTCTCGTGGGGGGGGGGGGGGGGGGGGGGGGGGTTCTACCACCGTTTCTAAATGTTCGTGCGTGCGTTTGTATGTGTGCATGTATATATACCCATGCAAAATTGAAAAATTTCGGAGGGTGGCGTTTGAAACCCCCCAGCCCCTACCCTCCAGGCTACGCCCCTGGTGAGAGCGCAGCAAGTACAGGGGTACACGAGCCGCCTGCGACGTTTGTTGACCGAGCGCAAGCGCCAGTACTCACGACAGCGTCCTCTATATTGAAGTTCGCAGTTCCCATAGAGGACATTTTTTTAAGAGTGTGTTTTCGAAAGGAGTTTCCAGCACTGGCATGGGTCTGTGGTAGAGCACTTACTTTTCGTATGTTCCTCGAACCCCGTTTTTTCTTCAATGGACGGACACGTGCGGTGGTGGCGCATACTCGCCAGAGAAACTTGCTGAATATCCATGACAATTTCTGTTGCGTAAATGTACTTCCAGTGATCAATATAGATGAACGTTAGTCAGTAGATCTTAGGACCTCATCCTTACGAGCCGCGCATCTTTCTCGATCTCTATAGAACGCCAAACAGGCCACTTACATTTTGCAACGCATTCAGTGCCGTTTTTCTGGCAGCATCGCTTCAGGACTGTTCCATTGTCCTTGCCCAGCGCAATTTCCTTTATTACTTGGGTGTCGAGCTATCAGAAAAGAAGAAATACATGCGATTGATTGAAAAAGCTAAATAAGCCGGTGGTCAAACTCTCACTGAATGATACGTCAAACTTTAGGGCGTAGCGCTAAATGACAAGGACAGAAGGGTGACAGGACATGTGCTACTTCATGTGGTATCTTTTATCCTTGTCGTTTGAGCGCTATGACTTCAATTACTGCAAAGCGAGCCAACTAGCCTGAAGATCGCTGCACATAATTTCCATGCGCAAGGTAGATTAGCAGAATGAGGCAATGTAGATTAAAGAAATATGGCAGGTGGTTCAATCTCAATCCATTCATTTTCATCTCGATTTTATTCATTTGTCAATCCAACTGAATCATTGCATTGTGATTCAATGGAAAAAATTTCGGCAGTGTAACACCGGATAGCTAACATTAACAATCGTTAAGGCAACCTTGACCCCAGTTTAACATTATCCGGCATTACTTAGTGCCGACACGTGCTGGTAGTATGCAAAAATATGGTAATTAAATCATGTGACTCATTGAGACGCTCCGAAAGACTGTATGGTGCGTTAGGCCCAAACTTTCGCTTAGATATCATCGGACTTCAATGTGTGGTACAGAATGCGAGTGGGAGAGCCCAAGGAAAACATTTCCTTTTATAATTCTTCACTTACAACTCCCAACTTCGAGGCAATGGGTGAAAAAGTCATTCTTTACAGCGAGAATATGTTGTGAGCTATGTTAATGATATATGTTTATTAGTAAGTCCCCCTCTCTGCAAACCTGTATTGACGTCGAAAACAGATAGAACAGTGCCAGCCAACGTGCGCTGTCGAGACAATATGTAAAAAAAAGAAAGTCGTGGTACTTTCGATTCAGAACAATATCATCATAAGGCACGTCCTAATGGATGGCTCCAAATTAATTTTTACCGCTTGGAGTTCTTTGCGTGCACGTAAGTACACGTGTGTTCTTGGATTTCGCTCAAATAACAGTGTTTTAAGCGTGACTAGGATTTAAGCATGAAGCCTCGAGCATACCAGTATGAAATATATGCCATTTACTTCCACGGCGGGTGCATTCGTGCCAAACTATGTCAGTCTACTTGAATGCTTGTTCACCTGCACGATAAGCCTGACGAAGGGTTTCGTCAGGGCGTTAAGATAGCTGGACGTCTCCAGTCGCTGGCCCCGTCGATGACGTGCACAAACGAGCCGGACAGCTTCTCCAGCATGTCTGCGTTGAGGCCACGTGGGGTGAGAGAAATGCAGTTTGGCAACCAAGGGAAATCAAGAACTGATATAATTGAGGAATATATTTATAAAGGCTAACTGCTACGAAATTTCACGTTAGGTTAATCAGTATTGGCAGAACATTCATGGATTCCTCCGAAAATACCTTACAGTTTCAGTGGTGCGACCTTTTATATCTGTATAAGAACATAACGTAACATGCAGCGATGTTATAAGAAAGCATCACTATGAGAAAGCATCAAGTTCTGCATAATGAAAAACGCATAACGAACTTAGAAGTATGCAAAAGACACGCAAAACAAATTGCGATGATTCTTAACTCTTAAGCCACGATGATGTGTTAGAGTAAGAAAGAGCGAATTTATATACTATTAGGCGTTCTTCGTAAAACTTCAAGATATGAATTTTTCTTTCTTTATGAGCAACTACTTAAAGCGCCTAAGCCAAAGTGCACGTCCGCTTAAAGAGCTCCAGAATCACGCCTACTATTTGGCGAAAAAACGCATACTACGGTAAGTAAACACTGCCGTTAACAGCTCAGTCATATCTTACAGTCGAGCGCATAAAGGCGAGTTTTAGAAGAGTAGCGCAAAGTTGCCCCTTTTTCAAGCACCCTCTCTTCTTAGAGAGGCCAATCCTTACCCTCTTCGTAGGGCCGGTGCCAGCTCTATTTCGCCTTAGAGAAGATTGCTGCTATTGTCCGATAGCTGACAAATCAAGAGCGGCGTTTTGATCAGGTGCACTTCTTGTCACGAGGTGTCTCCTCGTGCCAACGCCGTGTTCTTTGCGTGCTTAAATTTCACAGTGGTAACACTAACGCGCACCAGAATCGCACCATAAGTGAGCAACCGCGTTTTATGACGTGCGCTCAAGTTCATGACGCGTGCAAACGCAGCTCCTTGTCCGGTGTCACCACTCCCTGTGTAGCCTCCAGCGCGCTCTACGTGACGAAAGAAAAGAAGCGCTCAAAGCGTGCGACAAATTTGTAACTACGCTCGCACTTGACAGATTCGTAAAACTTTCGCGGCAAACAATTGGTGAGGCAGTCAACTTCAACACTGGGATCATTCGATGAATACTTGAAAACGCGGTTCAAGGCGCCTTTAAGGGAACAGGTGAAACGTTCTGGTGACGCAATAGGCGTGAGAACATGCAGAAACGCTTATTCAAAGGCAGTGATTTAAATGGCCGAAAATACAGCCCAAGCACACCAACAAACTAACACGGCGGATGTCCTCCGTTAAAGCACACATAACCCCCCTTTTTTAAATAGAGTGTCATTACAACGCTAAATCCTAGTCAAAACCAGTTAGGAAACATTGAGGGAGTCTCGCTTAACGATCCATTTGTGCTATCTATAAGTGTTACAACTATAACTGAATACTGCAGCCCCGTTCATTGACCAGAGTCCTCACATTACTCTCATCGAACAGCTCAGTGTGGCGGATATTGTCCGCTGTGTGTCCTAAGAAAATCAGACGCACACACGCGTCCCCACTGTGTTGCGGCCGTGGTCCGCCCGCTTATGGCCAGGGTAGACGCGCGCGCCTCGTACGATTCTTGTCAAGCAACGGCTCAATTTTCCTTCTACTGTAAGATAGGCTATGGGTTCAGGCGCTCCAGTCCCATTGAAGAAGTCCACCGCACGATGCGTACAGTCTTACCTAAGCGACATACCGTGATGCTGCACTTACAGTTCGCAAATGCCACTGCAAGAGGGTGTGTGTCATATTTCGGTAGTAGTTGTGGCGGCGCGCCTGTCGCCAACAGAAAGCCAAGAGTGCACGTGAGCATACGCGCAAGTATACTGTAGACGTCGTATCGGACGCCCCAGCCGTTCCACTTCACTGTGCCTCGAAGAGTTGACGGCACATCTTGCGACAGTAACCGTTTAAACTCCAATTCATCTTCAAGTTGCCAAGTGAATTGTAATAGTTACCGATGTTAGGCGCAGAATCATGAATGTTGTTCTGACGCCCAAGATATTTGGAGCTGAGATTGAAATTTGTGGCGTTATGAATAGCAATCCTTGATGGTGCGGCTATCAGGCACATAAAGGAACTGTGCCAAAACGAAAAAAGGACGGTCATTCAGGCCAGGGAGGCGAAAGGGGAGGTTGTGGGGGAGGGGTGTTGATGTTTTTCTAATAGGGTGTTCCAGCGCACAAGAGGACTCGATGGCACCTGCATCGACTACAGGGAACTGCTCACCTGCGTCCGACCTAATTTATTTGTGTGGTAGATACCATCAGCAATTACTAATTGTCAACATGGGGGAACTATATATATAGTCGTAAAACCGATGTGTGGGCGAGATGGAACATATTAATTCTTGAGCAGCGCACAAGACAACACATGTACCGTAACACCTCGCGTGTGTTGACTTGGTGTGTGCTGCCCGAGAATGAGTAACTATAGTCGCTGTTTTTCGATGGAAAAAGTGAACGCTCAGACAAATTTTAAGAGATTCTGGCATCCCTATAAGGTGGCTTTGGTGACATCCTTATAGTGGTGGCTTAGGCAGAAAAAGAAAACTTTTTTCCTACTATATGCCTGGTATTTACGGTAGCAGAGAAAGTACTCGCGGCTCGAACGAAAACCAGCCGCTACGACTCTCTTACATAGGTGATAGACAAGCGCACCCTAGTTTTAGGGTACAGCCTATATATCTTTTTATGCTGTAAACGAGCATAGCCCCAGTCATCGCTTTGCTAACCCAATTTCTGCTGTCATTATACTATGCCATAGAGAGTAATGAGGAGACTTGAAAGGTTATGAAGAAGGCATTATGGCCTTCTTGAGAAAGAGGAGTGTTAATTGTGGTATTGAAACCCGTTTAACGCATGACAGCGTGCCTTGTCGGTGAGGGCTAAACCAAACAACAGGCAAGAAGGACAGTAAGTAAAGGTTCAGTACCAAGAAAAATATGACTTATTTTAGCCTCTACCGTGCACGAGCAAACAGCAAGGTGAGCAATGGCAAGGGATGATTTTTCGCCATTCACTATCAAACCTGGTGCAGTTCCACCCATTTGTTTGAAGCCAAGGTGAAAACATCATGGTCAGATCTTGGACGAAATCCCTGAGTCTGCCCAGATGGCGCATCTGTGTACGATTCTTTGCGTTATAATAGTGTCTGGCAATTTACTGCAGTAAACAAATGAACAAAGAAACGAAAAAGAACAGCCGTATTAGGAAAAAACAGTCAGGCCATACAAACGACTGAAGTTCTAGCTATTATTTTGCCTTTGGTAGAAGCTTAAACAACGGCAACATCTTTCTTTTGTTTCGAAGGCATTGGAGAACTGGTATTCAGTGTCACATCAAGGATTTCATTTATACTGCCGTCTGCCTATTCTTGGCCAATACGTCTTGCACCTCTCACTCCATTATTCGTATTATTTTCTCTTGCTGGCCATTCAAGACAGCGCACCTTGCCGTCACGGGAGAAGCGAGTCGACGACACGCGGAACTTGGCATACTCCTGAATGCCACTTCGATGGGCAGCAGGACGAGCACGGTGAGCCAGTTGAAGATGTCGTGCACCGTGGCAGCTGCAAACCCCCGGCGGAACTCGTCTCGTCGCTTGACGTGCATCAGCGAGATCATGGTGTTGGTCACCGAGGTGCCCACGTTGGCGCCCATTATGATGGGCACCGCGCTGCGCACCGTCAGCACTGCAAAATACCATCGTAAAGCCCTGTTTGATTGGCTGGTGCCATTGGCTACATGAAAAAGCGCTGACTCAAGTTGGTACTTCTTGAGGCGATTGTGTTAAAGAGCTAATTTTACAGAAATTTTGGTGTAAGCGTCGTTGGTTGTGAGCGAAAAGGCGTTGTCCGTGAACGAAAAGTCGTGATAGACGCAAATAAATTAAATCCTGTGTTTGCGACGAAAATCCAACCCAAACCTTCTGTGCGTCATGCAGTTGTTCTACCACAGAGCCGCGCCAGGGCTTGAAACTGTTTCGGAAGCAAAGAAGTCCTATACAAATGTCCTGTAGCGCGAAGAGTAGCGCTAACGCTTGTAGTATTGCGTGGAAAAAGCATAGAATCTCACTAGGCGTCCACACCATATATGACTGCGCATAGACTTGTTCATTTAGGGGCCCACCTATCATAAAGCAATGTCATAAATAATCATCATGACCAAAAACACTATCAACAAGCGTACACCTGCGTAGGTGCGGGTATTACCTTACGGACATATACTGTGTACTTCGCTAATTGGCAAAATGATGAATTTTGACGTAGTGGACACTTCAGAACTGCACTTGAAGTAGGTAATTTAGGAAGTCTAAAATGGTCAATGCTATGCGCTAAGACGTTCCTTTCCTTGCGGCATGGTACAGGTGTCCACAAACGGAGCCACCAGAGAATGGGAAGCGATGCGAACGGTGCCCAATTACGCTGTCGTGTTCTACTCCTGCAAGCAGAGCTCAACAGTCCTCGAAGTTTCTTTTTCAGTGGTGTTACGACTACGGCCTCGAAATAGTATTTTAAATAATTGGGAAAGCGAGATGGCAAGCATAGCGGATGGCACGCGTGTGAGAGTGTCGCCTGTAGTTAGATGCGGAAAACTCACAGGGTCCCATATGTCCACGGAAATCGAGAAACCGCGCGAACCACAGGATAGTAGGATAGAGATGGACAAAGTCCGCCTCTGTCCTGTTGTACTATAGTTCTCGCGGTTTCTCGTTTTCTGTGGACACGCACCAAACGGCCGAAATAAGCAGTCTAGACCCTTATGAAACCGTTTAAGAGGACTCAAAGGCGAAAACCATTCTCTTCAAAGAGATGTAATGCCGGGCGAATTGATTAAGGTTCATATTTAAAGTAGTGCAAAAGACGGAAGCACAAGACAAAAAGCGACATGGCAAGGCGCTGAACTATTTATTTATTTATTTATTTATTTTTTATTTATTTATTTATTTATTTTTTATTTATTTATTTATTTACTGCAATCCCACGCCTGAAATTATAGCAGTGTGGGAATTACAGCCGTGAATATTGCAAGATAAACAAAACATATACATAACAAAAATATGGAAACAAAATTAAATTATAAGAATACAGAATAAAAACTAATCAGAGACTGATATACAATACTGACAAATACATACAACTGTAGATAAAAATACAAATAAATAAACATAGGATACGGTAACTACACCCGAAACCAACTCACAAGAACAGCATCTGCTCTTTCAATGAGCTCAAATAATTTTCATTACTTCTCCCGACAGTTACTTGGCCTTAGAGAGCCCTATGCTCCGAATTCATATGTATCCAGTATCACTTTGATCTTGAGCTAAAACCATAAATAATTCTGAGTATTAGGAGATCGACCGAAGATGCTTGGAAAAGAAGCAAGACTGTCACTCGTTCCTCGTGCCACTAATAATTACACCGCCGCCATGAGTGCCTTCCTTGCGTTTAATCTCATTTCTTTTGCCACCTCTAACAATAGTATGACCCTATAAATGTTGGGGAGATGCGTCTTGCAAGAAATGTTACATCTGCCTGCTATAGAAACGCATACTTTCCTAGAAGGCTATTCATTTAGACAACTCACATGACTCCACACCGGACCTACGGGCCCCTCAATCACTCGGAGTTCGGATGCAATAAAGTTGTTTCTACGTCGCATTCGCTTCCCTTCGTACAGGCGCTTTTCGACATGGCACTTTTCTGTTGGACCATGTTTTCTCCATTCGCGTAGTACAAAACCCATTAAACGAGATGAAGTCATTGATTGTGCGCGACAGCGATACAGAACGACCAGAATGAACAGGCGGGCGTGTGACTACAGCGCGAAGCATGACAGAATACAAAACTTGAACTCATGTCCCGCGTATAGAGACCAACCCGTACTGTCTGTCAAAGTGACGCCACGTGAACCAACTTGTTAGCGCATCCAAGTGCGGCGACAAGACAGGAAATGCAAGAGAGAACTGCTACTGTTGATTGTATTTTAAGTCCTTAAGGGGCTCTTTATAAGAGAACAAGAGAGCAGGCAACAGCCACAGTGCTTGCGTAGTCTGCCCCGCTCGAATGCGTCTCTCCCTGTTTTCTATTATTGTTCGTAATAGAGCGTATATTACCATTTCCCTTAATATCCATGGGAGAACGATGGGCACATAGCACAGTCACGATTGAACTATGCTTATGTTGTCATGGAATAGACCACGTACGGTTGGAGCCAACCATGGATACGGTGATGGAGGTGGACGAGGAAGAACTCTGCACCATGACCGTGACGAGGACGCCGATCATGAGGGCCACCACGGGGTTGCGTAACACGCTGCTGTTGGTGAATACGCGGCCCGCCGCGCGGCCACTGATCAGCTTGAAGGCGGCGCTGAGCACGTCCAGAGACACGAGGAAAGTCAGGATGGCCAGCACTAGGAAAAGTACGTGCACCAACGCCCCCGTGGCGGAGTGCACCGAACTGTCGGCCCCTGTGGTTGTAGATTGATTGTTTGTAGATTTGTAGATGTAGATTGATTGATTGTTTCATAAATTATTCTAGTGACTTTTCATTACCATCCAGGCTACAATCACTGGAAAGAAATGCGAAGCAGCAGAGAATGTGGATGCCGCACTGTTCGCGTTTCTTTCCATCCACAATGGGCAGTATTGCGTAGCAAGACGTGGGAAAGAGAAGTGATGGGACGGTTTGGAGGAGGGAAACGAGGGGAAGGCCAATAGAGAAAGAGATAAAGAAAGGAAGAAAGAAAGGGAGAAGGAAGGGAAGAGGACAGAAAGATTATGAAGAAATATGAAAAAGAACTCAATCTGATTTCGCCAGCTGGTCGGGCATGCTTGCCAGCTACGCTGTTCACGCGGATTGCACAGGCGTGGAACTGGCTGTATTTTTTGTTCTAATATATGCGAATAACAATAGCACCACTATTGAGTTTCGCACAAAATATTTTTATCACTAACCATGGATGCAATATCATAATCTACAGAATAATTAGGCATCGTACAACATTGAACTTCTGAAAAATTGCTGGGAATGCTCAAATCTATATGAACAATAGTGCTTCATCACTAGGAACTTATGTTCTCTTAAATTCGTGGTCATCTCAAATTATAGATTTCACTATCACCTTTCGGCATTATCATACCCTACGTTCGCGATAATTTTATCCCCAGTTCTTGTTGATAGAACTTCATCTATCGGCGAAGTGCTTAGCCGCATGTCTGAGGAGTCGCCTCAAGGAATTATTTGTAGGAGGGTAAAAGATGCCGACGCACGATGTTCTTGGTAGTACAGTTCGAGCCGTCGACGATGCTCAAAGCTCATAGCTGCCATTTCCAAGAAAAGGTGCACGGAGTGCTTTATGATGCAATGCGAGTTGTCGATTTGTGAAATGTTTAGGCGCAGTCGGCGTGCGACATTCTTGAACGCGCAAGTCAGCGCGGTCAGCGCGCTGACGTAGTCCGATGCGCGTCATTCCCGGCCGTCATTCTGAGCAGTAGTACGTGCGATGTGTTTCGTCGCAGTATCCGAAAAGTACGCATTCAATACGTCTGATCGTGCCGAAAAATCGCGATGAGGAAAATGCTTAACTCGTGGTTCAGGGAATGAGTGGGCGATATGTTCGACAGTCACAGACAGGGAATCTGGGCGCAATCTTGTAAACGTTCTGTGAAAGAAAGCAATGAATTGTCATGAGCGGACGAGAGGGAGCAAACATCGCGCCGCACGGGAATGGCCCAGGCTAATCTGATGGTCAGACGAGAGAGCAGCAACCAGAAATGGCAGTGTTATCAATCATTTTGTCGCCTGCTAGGCAAAGAACCGGCACAGGACAGACGGAGACACCGTTCCGTGTGATATAGCGGATATGGAACGGTCATTGAACGACTTGAATTGTATGGAAGCGCAAGCGCTAGGACCGGAGAATTGAAGTTGCCTGTTTTGCGATTGGCTTAAACCGATCCCGCACCGATAGTTTGCGAAAATGGCAACCAGCCTCCCACCAAACGTCTCGTGAAATTACGACATCACGAAGCGCCCAATCAAGACATTAACACAAACCAATAGGTAAAGTCATCGCGCTCTTGAATTTTTCCCTTTGAAAAACAATGTCTCCGAATATGATATTCAGGTATAATATTTCAATATTTCTTCACGCGTTCAAAACATTGCTCCATTCACTCAGTTCACCTATTGGCGGTTTGCTCCCCTCGTTCTCTCGTGACGTTTGTTCCGTTCTGTCACGGAACGTGTACAACATTGCGCCCTTGTAGTGCCGGCCGCGCTTCTGCGATCTCCGCGCGGAACCACCGGCCTATCTAATCTGGTAGTTTCGCCTCTTTCAGTAACAACTTCATAAGGACTAGTTGGCTTATAAAGAGCAGAGGATCAAACAGCGCGATTAGAACAAATGCAACAAACAAAGGATGGAAGACCACGGGAGAAGCGCTGACTGCCAACTTGGAGCTGGAAGTAAGCGCTTGTCCCGTGCTCTTCGTACCTTTGTTGTTCTTGTTCTAATTGCGCTTTCTTCCTCTGCGCTTTCTTTTATTCAATTCTATCAACGCTCCAGGTGCATTTAGCGGCGCTGTCACCTTCATGTACCGAATGAAGTCCAATTTGGTAACATCGCCTGGCGCGTCGTATGTTTCAGGTTCGAGTGTAGGTGCGTGAGCGCTGTCGAAGATCGTAGCAATAGCATAGATAAAAGAAAAGCGCCGGTCAATTCGATCGCGCGAAAGGCGCATAAGGTGGAGGGAGGGAGGGCAGCTGCGTGCCTTCAGCAGGAAATGCATACTATGATCAGCAGGGCATGGTCACCTGTGGTCGCTCTCGCCGTATCTTTGCACGGGATCAGCCGACGGCTCATAAATCCGTAAGCATTGTGTTATCATCAAAGAGTTTGCGGTGAAACCAAGACAGCACAAAGGTCGCTTCGCTCGTTTCCTTGCGTAGCATTTTGTTTTAGTTGGACAAAGTCTCATGCGAAAGCAAGTGTCATCACAAGGCAAATACAGCTCACACTACACGATGACTGACACAAGAGACATGATGCGCTGAAGGATTGACCTGGTAGATTTACTTCGTGTAACGTTTCAATGTGTTAGTATAGCATTCATTTATTCGCCCCTGCGGCGAAACGCATCTTTACCACCGAAGACAGTTACCGGTAGCCAAACTGAGCCAAATAGATTTAAGTGCACGCTCATCCTTTCAGCCCTGGAATTTTGAATTTGGTCAGAAAACTTTTTCGCGCGTGTTTTACTGATAGTTAGGATCTCGGGAGGCCGCGAACAAAAAAAATCAGTTTCACCGCAAAGGCGAAGCAATGAATGCGATAGCAACAAATTGTAGTGTTACACGAAGTTAGGCTGGCAGGTAACTGTTTTGTATCCGATCTCGCGTAACTACAAAACGCTGGTGTAAGAGAATACGGCCGCTCCAGTGAGCGATGCTCTCCGTATAGTCACTTCGCGTTGAGAGCGCAGCACGTAGAAAAGTATACGAGCCGCCCGCTGTGATGGCTTTCGAGATAGCGCGCGCGCCAGCTATCGCGACCCCGCCCTCAGATTCAAAGGTCAATGTTGCTCCTCGCGCGACACTCCCCCCCCTCGCGTCTTCGCGTCCTTTTTCGTGCTTGTTAAAGATGCGTGGGGCGTTTGCTATCTGCTTCGGCGGCAGGCCTCGCGAGCGGGGGGATGTTATCACATGCACCCTTCGAGCGACGTAAACGGGACGGCTCGTTTGATCTCTGCTTCGGCCGCGTTCGTCGCCCCCTCTCGCGCGCTTTTAGCCGCTGTAGAACATGCGATGCGGGGGGGGGGGGGGGGGAATTTTCTCGATTTGAACTTTATACCGGAAGGACATGACGGCGACGGCACAAAGCCGTCGAGACTGTCTATATATTTGCTATCGCAACAAAAATGAGCCAGCGGTGCAACTACTTATGGTTTTACATACATGGTGTCAAATTAGGTCATCAGTACTCAGTGGTTGTGAAATGAGAAAAAACCCTTCTTTATTCCTGGTTTTCCTTCACGTCTGTGCCTGCGGACCGACATTTGATCCAATATTCGAAAATCGCAGTACACAAATTGAGATCCACACAGAAATATGTTCACGAAAATACGGTGCTTCTCCCGCCTCAGCGTCACCCATGACTTCGGTCAAGCTTCTTCAGTGCGGCTCTCAAATCCGCAACATGCAACAATGGCGGCATCGATCACAGTGGGGATCTTGGAAGTATTCCCCCAAGAACTAGCCGTTTCGGTTTCGTTTCTGGGGAGCTAGGGGAAATTGTGTGGCGTCGTCAATTGACGACGCCAGCGCCAAAAGGGTTAAAGAAACCCAGGTGGCAGAAATTTCCGCAGCCCTCCACTACGGCGTCCCCCATAATCATATTGTGTATTTCGGACGTTAAACCTTAGCAATTATTATTTCTTTTATCCCAAAGAAAACCTACAACACAGCAATAAATAAAACCGCAAGTGCATTGGAAGCCGCAAGCACGAAGACTAGGCAAATCCGTATACTACCCATCATGCCCATGGTGGCTGAACGATCTGAGCGCTATAGCAGTATCTTGTAAGTATTGTAGGAAACTCTCTGGGGCAGGGCCAAACGACATATTTGACGACTGACAAATGAACTTCCTGGCAAGACTAATATGGTCGAGGCGGCGGCAGCGCTCAGCGGGTCCGTTACAGAAGTTTTGCAAAAGATGCGGGCCGTTGCGGAATGAACAACCAAGAGTTAAAAAATAGAATAAAGAAAATACAACAACGAAATCGAAGTTTCTCTCATGACTTCCGCAAATTATTCGCTACCTTCGCTTACAAGACATTCTTCCTGTCATTTTTGTGCTCAAGATACACGTCTTCAACGCGTCTTCAGTATGTTCTGAAATTTTTAGTTCCTCGAATAACTTGAACAATTGAAATATATTTCCAACAGAAGCGAATAGCAAACATTTCAAATCGACTATCGTAGTTCACAATATTCACACACCCCTATCCGAGATTCCTTAGAAATCAGTGGGTATGAGGGACAATTAAACACGGCACACAATTATTATGACTACCTAATTCTGTCGAGTGCATACAGACAGAAGAAGTAATCAAAATGATGACCTTATATCGCATACAGTGATAAATTACAATAAATTTCGGAAAATTAATGTTCAAATTGAAACAGTGATGATTTTTAGCATATTCACAGCCCCCTTTCAAAGATATGAAATTACAAATATACCCGTCCTTCAAACATAACGGAAGGATAAGTACATCTTCACAGGCACAAAAGAATATGTATATATAAATGCCCAGGCACTCCGTACAGATGGTTAAGCAGCGAAGCTGTAATGCGCCGCCCCGATGTTTATCAATGGGTTAAATACAACGCCTTAATGAAGACTTTGTCAACTATTCGTTATATATGTGCAGAAATCATAATTCGTGTTTGTCGCCCGTGTGTCCCCTTCATTTTTAATGGACCCGTAGTGAGTAGTGGGACTTCCCAATTGCTGTGGAACACGAGCTAAGAGGTTTTTCGTATATAGGAATACATAGGACGAACGAAATTTGGTTTCGTCTTGCAATGTACGGCTTCACTGTACAAAGGAAGCTTGAACGGCACAAGCCAGGGTGTTCGCAGAAATGTGCGCGAAAATCAAAGAATACGGGTAATGCAGCATTTCAAATTCAAATTCAAGTTCCTTATCTCTGCCTTGTAGAACTACAGACAGTGGAGGAAGGTCGATCCAAGTAGGTCGCGAAACTTCTGGCGAAAAGCGGTTCAGAACCTACTGCCAGCAACATCAGCTAGGGGAGTTATGGGTGCTGCGATTCAAGAGCGACTAGGTGTGGAGGGAAGAAACACTAATAACGAAAAAACAAGTTTTATTCAAGGGCGAAGCAATCTTATGTTTCACAAGTGACGTATTTTTTTCCCGCACAATTATATGTAGAATCAATGTTAAAAGCTTTTATGCCAGTGTCTAATTATTACTAAAAACATTTTCCTGAAGAGACGTGCACGCCATAATTGTTCAGTGCAGTCCTTACCGTGTGATAAGGCGTGCTCGTAAAGTTCCTCTGCGACGACACGCCCCTCATGTGTTTTGGTGTTGCGCACTTGTACGCGTTCTCTGAATTATTGTCGTGAGAATTTAATTTTTGCTCTGCTCGGAGTCGTGAAGTGCGTTTCATCGTTGGTGAACGTGTTCAGGACGGTGCCCAACGGGCAACGGGACGATGCGCATAACATTTACCGCCGAGTTGTTGCTTCGGTATACACGGGAACCATGTGCGGTGCAAGGGCGCAATAGCAACGCACGTTCGCCTGGCGACCCATGTCTTCTAGATATGAAACCGCTAAACCGATAAGATTCCGAATACTGCGCTTGCTGGATTTTCGTGAATCAGCATTCCTGCAGCCCGGCTTCCTTCGTGAACATGCAGTGCCTACTGTTATTCGCTATCGGTGAGCATATCGCCAAGTTGTATATCGCGCTACGATTCCCAAGCATGTATACGTTATACGTAACAGTAATTTATCGGAGGATAAGGCAAAACATAGCGCACGTAGTGTCCGGGCACTTTTTGTACTACATATTACCACACTTGGTGCTCAATGCGTGCAGAGTGATAAAATTGCGTTATTGAGACCACTGAATAAAACTGAAATGTGATAATTTTGGCGTGACTAGGCGTCATTTCTTCTTGATAGAACTGAAACACACAAGCAATGCGCACTTTAAGAAGCCTGCGTATGCGCGAAGCAAATAAGCTACGCTGCAAATATGACGGGTACGCTGCTGGTTGCTTTAATCCGACTGCTGAAGATACCACGAACGACGAATAAAAGTCCAAGAATAAGTTTCCTAGTAAAACCAAGGCGAATTAAACGGCAGTACACTTAAACCCCACTCTAGTCATGAGTCGATATAGTTTTGGACTTGAAGCGCATTAGTCAAGGACTCGGCAGCTCTTCTTAACACGACTGCTTAGTGACCAGGGGCCTACGAAAACAATTTTCAGATCAAATTTTGCGCTAGCGCCAACAAAATGACGTCACTTAAATACCCGATGTTGTATCACATTCGCATTATTTTTTGTTCTGCCGGAAGCGTTCCCTCCTCACACAGATGGCTCTAAGCTTCATGAGCAGCTGATGAGCCGCCATTTTCTGAACGCATGGGCGTCTATGGAAGCTTCGCTACCAGTTACATTTACCTTGGTGGAGGCGCAGGAAAAGCTATCAGAAACAGCTTGACAGAGCCGCGGCATGCTTTTGCTTGCGACATATTTGCTCGCTGCGTTCACAGTTACTTTTCCTGTCGTGATAGACATCATGAGCTGACACAATTTTCCAGCAATAACTAAACAAATTAAGCTAATTTGCTTTTTAGCTAGAAGAGACAGGCATTCAGCCATATTGGGAGCCCTTCCTGCGAAGAGCCCATATCCGCTTTGACATTTCCAAATAGTCGAAGCTTGACAATTTTAGCAGACGTATGAAATCCGACCGATTTCGCCGGCGAAACCGAAACGGTGAAGAGCGCTACTGCCATACTCTTCCCACAAGAGCAACACGGAATATAAGAAATTGTGGTCGGTCGCATTACTGATAACTTGGTTGCGCTACCGGTTCTAGTCGCAAGTGGGAATGAGAACACTGCGTACCCTAGTGAGTGAGAGGGGGACGTTGTCACAGACAATGAAAATACGTATCATATCAAGCACACATATTAGCTGTTCGGAAAAAAAAAAAAAACGTTCGATGATTAATACCCGTGCCACACGGGCACAAAAATGGCATTTACCTCCTAATGCCTTCATATTGTCACGTGGTCGTGACGTCGACGAAGACAGCAGTCGGCGTTTGCAGGATGAAACTGTTTACAAGGTCTATCCAAATAGGTCGCGAAGCTTCGGGCGAAAAGCGGTTCAGATCCTATTGTCAGCGACATCAGCATGGGGAGTTATGGGAGTAGCGATTGAAGCGCGACTAGGTGTGGTGGGAACAAACACTAATAACAAAAACCTAATTTCATTCAACAACAAATAATATTTAATTTTATGACCGAGATTTATTTCAGAATAACATTTATTTAGATCCAGTGTACAAAGAATTCATGAAAATGTATATGCATTATCAAAAATCTTCTTATTAGCGCCCTCTAAAGAATGACACATGCCATTGCTCTGCGACGCAGTCCTTGTAGTGTTCGGAAAGGCGCGCGTAAAGTTCGTCCTGCGGCGACACACCCCCTCAGGTGTGCTGGTGTTTCGCACTTGCATGCGTGCTGTGAATTATTCTGGTGAGAATTTGATTTTTGTGTGCGCGAAGTTGCGATGTGCGTTTCATCATTGGTGAACGTGTTGGCTACGGTGTTCAACGGACACGGACGAGGCGGCTAACATTTCACGCCGAACGCTTCCTCGGTACTAGCGGAAACGATGTGGTGTTCCAAGGATGCAATAGCAACACGCGTACGCCTGGCGAGCCCTCTCTTCTAGATAAGACCCGGGGCAACGGTTCGGAGTAGTGTGCTTGCTGGATTTTCATGGATCAGTATTCCTGCTGCCCGGTTTCCTTCGTGAACATGCGGTGCCTACTATATTTCCGGTTATCGGTGAGCAGATCGCTAAGTTATCTGTCGCGCTACGATCGCTACAATTCGCATGTCTTGATACGTTACACGTAAGGTTAATTTATCGGAACAAAAGGCAAAACATAGTGCACGTAGTGTACGCACCTTTTGTACTTATGACATTTGTTGCTCATTGTGTAGGGTGTGTTAAATTGCTTTATTGTGACCATTGAATAAAACTGAAATTCATTATTTTGGCGTGACCAGGCGTCATTTCTTCTCGTTAGAACTGAAGCACGCATGCAATGCGCTCTTAAGTCCCCTGCGCATGTGCGAAGCAAATAAGCAACGCTGCAAATATGAGATGTACGCTGCTGCCTACGTTATTCACGCTGTGGAAGATCACACGAACGCAGAATAAAAGCTCAGAGAATAAAGTTTCCTGGTAAAACCAAGGCGAATTCCACGACGGTACACTTAAACACGGCTGTTTATTCACGGGTCGATACTAGTTTAGCTAGCGTTGGCTTCAAGCGCATTCGCCAAGGGCTTGCCGGCTCGCTGTAGCGCGAGTCCTTAGTGATCAGGGGCCTAGGAAAATATTTTGAGGTCAATTTCGCGCTAGTGCCAACAAAATGACGTCACTTTTTACCGGATATTGCGTCACATCCGCTTTATTTTTGTTCCGCCGGAAGTGTTCTCTCCTCACACAGATGGCGCCAAGCCCCATGAGCAGCTGATGAGCAGCCATTTTCTGAACGTATGGGCTTCTATGGAAGCTTCGCTACCATTTACATTTACCTTGCTGTTTATTTGGCCGAACTTGTGGCGAGAAACTGAGAACTAGGGCTACAGCAATACACGCTGTACAATGATAGCGGCGAACAGGGCGTCGTCCGTCGATCAACTGACCAGCGCTGAAGCGCGTCGGCATTTAAACATGTGCCGTCGAATATTCCAGCGTTATCGCTGGCTGTCGTGCAAATTCTAGAATAAGCGCGAGTGTGCGCGTCTTGCGCGCAATCTTAACAAAACGATCTACAATGATCGCGAAGGCTCTGGAACAATGAGGCGCGGTTCGCGCTGAGCGTTGCTGACAGTCTTTGTGGCTGAAACCGAATACCAAAAGAAAAAAAGAAACGCACGTGGCAATGCCCCCCTTTGAAAAGCATCGTCCCGATGCTTAAAACAGAACAGGCCGATGCATGCAACAATAAATAACAAGAATAAAGCAACAAAGTACAATAAACAATAAGCACAAGAAAGTACAATAATCAAGCAAAATGACAGTCCTCAGATTTGCTAACGCCCGTAATATGGTTTGAGGCGCACGACATGGACGACTTCAGGTCATGCACGGCGCCGCTGAGAGTTCGTAATGCCGTCAGGGACAACCTCGTAGTCGAGTGCGCCGAGGCGTCGAAGTACCCTGTACGGTCCGAAGTATCGTCGAAGAAGCTTCACTGAGTCCCGTCGGCGTATTGGCGTCCATACCCCTACACGGTCACCGGGTTGGTATTCCATGTGGCGTCGTCGAAGGTTGTAGCGGCGGCTGTCAGTCATCTGCTGGTTCTTGATCCGTAGGCGGGCGAGCTGTCGTGCTTCTTCGGCGCGCTGTAAGTAAGCGGCGGCGTCGAGATTTTCTTCGTCGGTGACGTTGGGTAGCATGGCATCGAGCGTCGTTGCCGGGCTTCTTCCGTAGACCAACTTGTACGGCGTCATCTGCGTCGTTTCTTGGACGGCTGTGTTGTAAGCGAAGGTCAGGTACGGAAGGACGGCGTCCCACGTCTTGTGCTCAACGTCGACGTACATGGCCAGCATGTCGGCGATGGTCTTATTTAGGCGCTCGGTGAGGCCATTGGTCTGAGGGTGGTAGGCAGTGGTCCGGCGGTGGCTTGTCTGGCTGTGCCTCAAGATCGCCTGAGTTAGTTCCGCAGTAAACGCCGTACCTCTGTCGGTGATCAGGACCTCTGGGGCGCCATGACGCAGAACGATGTCTTCAACGAAGAACTTCGCTACCTCGGCGGCACTGCCTCTAGGTAGGGCCCTTGTTTCGGCGTAACGGGTCAGGTAGTCGGTAGCTACGATGATCCACTTATTACCACTAGTCGACGTTGGGAACGGTCCCAGGAGGTCCATCCCGATCTGCTGGAACGGTCGCCGAGGTGGCTCGATCGGCTGAAGAAAGCCCGCTGGTCTTGTTGGCGGTGTCTTGCGTCGCTGACAGTCTCGGCATGTCCTTACGTAGCGAGTGACGTCGGCGGCAAGGCGCGGCCAGTAGTACTTTTCCTGTATTCTTGCCAGCGTTCGGGAAACACCGAGGTGTCCTGCTGTCGGGTCGTCGTGCAGGGCCTGGAGGACTTCTGGCCGCAATCCTGAAGGCACCACGAGAAGGTACTTGGCTCGATTCGGTGAGAAGTTCTTCTTTCGGAGAACGCCGTTACCTAAGAAAAACGACGCCAGTGCTCGCTTGAACACTTTCGGAACGACGGCGTTCTTGCCCTCGAGGTATTCCATAAGGCCTCTGAGTTCCGGGTCGGATCGCTGTTGTTCAGCGAAGTCGTCGGCACTTATGGTTCCCAAGAAGTAGTCATCGTCCTGGTCGTCTTGCGGCGGCGGTTCCACGGGGGCACGAGACAGGCAGTCGGCGTCAGAGTGTTTTCTTCCGGACTTGTAAACGACGGTAATGTCGAATTCTTGAAGTCTCAAGCTCCATCGTGCGAGACGACCTGAAGGGTCCTTCAAGTTAGCTAGCCAACACAGGGCGTGGTGGTCGCTCACAACTTTGAAGGGCCTGCCGTAAAGGTAGGGGCGAAACTTTGTTGTAGCCCAAATTATGGCAAGGCACTCCTTTTCTGTCGTAGAATAGTTTGCTTCCGCCTTTGATAGCGACCGGCTAGCATAGCTGATTACCCTTTCCACTCCGTCAGTCCTCTGCACAAGAACGGCGCCGAGTCCTACATTGCTTGCGTCGGTGTGCACTTCCGTTTGGGCGTATTCGTCAAAATGCGCGAGTAACGGAGGCGTCTGCAGGCGTCGTTTTAGTTCTTGAAATGCTTCCCGCTGCGGCGTTTCCCACTTGAACTCGACGTCGGTCCTGGTAAGGTTAGTAAGTGGCTCGGCGATGCGGGCAAAGTTTTTGACGAACCGCCTGTAATAGGCGCACAGGCCAAGAAATCGACGCACGGCCTTCTTGTCGGTAGGCGGCGGGAATGTAGCGATGGCGACTGTCTTCTGGGGGTCAGGGCGTACTCCGGACTTGCTTATCACGTGTCCCAAGAACAAAAGTTCCTCGTACGCAAAGCGACACTTTTCTGGCTTCAGGGTGAGTCCGGAGCTCTTTATTGCTTGAAGTACAGCTTCAAGCCGCCGTAGGTGTTCGTCGAAGTTTGAGGCAAACACAACGACGTCGTCCAAGTACACGAGGCAAGTCTGCCACTTCAAGCCAGCCAGCACTGTATCCATGACACGTTGGAAAGTTGCGGGTGCCGAGCAAAGACCAAAGGGCATGACCTTGAACTCGAACAGGCCGTCTGGTGTTATGAAGGCAGTCTTTTCTCGGTCTCTCTCGTCTACTTCGATTTGCCAGTAGCCGGTCTTGAGGTCCATCGACGAAAAGTACTTGGCGTTATGGAGTCGATCTAGGGCGTCGTCTATCCGTGGGAGAGGGTACACGTCCTTCTTCGTGACCTTGTTCAGGCGACGATAGTCGACGCAAAAACGTAGGGTTCCATCCTTCTTCCTCACCAACACCACAGGTGACGCCCACGGACTCTTGGACGGCTGGATGATGTCGTCGCGTAGCATTTCGTCGACCTGTTTCTTGATGGCCTCGCGTTCTCGCGTCGAAACTCGGTACGGGCTCTGACGGATTGGTCGGGCACTTTCTTCTGTTATGATGCGATGTTTCGCGACTGGGGTCTGTCGAATTCTTGACGACGACGAGAAGCAGTCCTTGAATTGTAGGAGCAGGGCTTTTAGCTGGTCTTGCCTGTGCTTCGGGAGGCTCGGGTTGACGTCGAAATCGGGTTTTCGTCGATCCGTCGAAGCAGGTTCAGTAGCATCGAAGAGGGCGAAAGAACTGCTGGCATCCACGAATTCGTGGATGTAGGCGACCGTCGTACCAATGTTGAGGTGCCTATATTCGTGGCTGAAGTTTGTCAGCACTACCTTAGCTTTGCCATCACGCAGCTCGGCTATGCCTCTTGCGACGCAAATCTGACGGTTCAGAAGTAGGTGCTGATCGCCCTCGATGACACCTTCAAGGTCTGCGGGTTCTTGAGTTCCGACGGAAATGATGATGCTGGAGAGAGGCGGAATGGTGACGTGTTCTTCTATCACATTCAACACGGGGTTTCCTGGCGTCGTGTGTGGCGGCAGCGCTTTTTCTGAGGTTAGTGTTATTGACTCAGATCTCAGATCGATGACGGCGCCGTGGTGGCTTAGGAAGTCCATCCCAAGTATCACATCCCTGGAGCAATGCTGTAAGATTACAAAGCTCGCAGGATAAGTCCGGTTATTGATGGTGACTCTTGCGGTGCAGACTCCAGCCGGAGTTATTAGATGGCCCCCAGCGGTCCGGATTTCGGGCCCTTGCCAAGCGGTCCTAACTTTCTTCAATCTTTTGGCGAATGGTCCACTGACGACGGAATAGTCGGCTCCAGTGTCGACGAGAGCGGTGACGTTGTGGCCGTCGAATAGTACGTCGAGGTCGCTAATCCGTCGTCTTGCGTTGCGGTTAAATCGCGGCGTCGGGTCACGGCTAGGTCGGCTTGTCCCGCTGCTTGTACGTCGCGTCGACAGGTCTTCTTCAGGGACCGAGGTTTCGTCGTCAGGGCTTCGTCTGCTTCGCGTCGTGTTCGGCAGGTCTCGTCGCGTAGTCGTCGTCGGCGGCCGCGGAGGATCTTCGGCATTTCGTCGCACAGCAACCGCACCTCCATCGGTTGCTGCCCTTAGTTTCCCGGATACGGGCTAGGCGACCGGCCCCGGTTTGGGCCAGTGTGCTGCCGACGGTGCGGTGACATGTAGCGGCCGGGCGACGGCGAGCGGGAAGGTCGTCGTTCTTGCCACTGTGTTCCGGTCAGGTAGTCGTCGATGTCGCGAGGCCGTTCGCCTGGCTGCGGGCGCGGCGCGTTGACGGCGAATCCGCGTAGCCCCATCTGTCGGTACTGGCAGCGGCGGTACGTGTGGCCGGCCTCCCCGCAGTGGTAGCAGAGCGGGCGGTTGTCAGGGGCGCGCCAAACGTCGGTCTTTCGGGGGGTGTAGCTTTGGCCTGCAGGCGGGCGGGATGGCGTCGGAGGTGGCGGCGGTGTCTGGCGACGGAACTGCGATGGCGCGGGGCGTTGGTGATAGCCCGGAGTGGCGACAGCATGGCGTGCAACGGCAGCATAGCTCATGGCTTCCGGCGCAGGTGGCGGCGGTGCAGCAACTCCCAGCGAATGCTGAATTTCCTCGCGAACGACGTCGGCTATGGAATGCACTTGGGATTGCGATGCAGGAAACATCTTTCGGAGCTCTTCGCGCACGACCGCCCTTATCGTCTCACGCAAGTCGTCGGAGCCCAGCGCATGTGCTTCCCCGTAGTTCGTCGTCGGCATACGGCGGTTGTATTGCCTCGTACGCATTTCTAGGGCCTTTTCAATCGTTGTGGCCTCCGAACTGAACTCCGCGACTGTCTTGGGCGGGTTGCGTACAAGTCCGGCAAAGAGCTCTTGCTTCACTCCCCGCATCAGGAAACGAAGCTTTTTTTCTTCTGACATAGCCGGGTCCGCGTGCCGGAACAGTCGGGTCATTTCTTCGGTGTACATCCCGATGCTTTCATTCGGGAGCTGTACACGGGTCTCCAACAGCGTTTCGGCTTTTTCCTTGCGGACGACGCTGCCGAAGGTGTCCAAAAATGCGGCGCGAAAAAGGTCCCAGTTCGTCAGCGTGGCTTCTCTGTTCTCGAACCATGTCCGAGCGGTGTCTTCTAGCGCGAAATACACGTGCCGTAGTTTGTCTTCACTTGTCCAATTGTTGAAAACGGCGACCCGGTCGTACCTTTCCAGCCAGCTCTCTGGATCTTCGAGCGACGACCCGTGGAAGGTTGGCGGCTCCCGGGGCTGATGCAGCCGGATCGATGTTGGAGCTACTGGGTCGGTCATCGTTACAGTCGAGGTCACGGCGTTAGGTTGCCTGGCGTTGCCGGGAAGAGGTCCGTACTCTGGCTTTAGTCCCTGCGGCGGCTAGTTCGACGATCCGGGTTTTCTTTGCCGTCGTCCTCCTCGCGGCTTGGGCTTGGGTCAGCGCTTCGCGGGGGCGTCCGGATCATGGAAGCAGCAGCACCTCCACCAGATGTCACGTGGTCGTGACGTCGACGAAGACAGCAGTCGGCGTTTGCAGGATGAAACTGTTTATTTGGCCGAACTTGTGGCCGAGAAACTGAGAACTAGAACTACAGCAATACACGCTGTACAATGATAGCGGCGAACAGGGCGTCGTCCGTCGATCAACTGACCAGCGCTGAAGCGCGTCGGCATTTAAACATGTGCCGTCGAATATTCCAGCGTTATCGCTGGCTGTCGTGCAAATTCTAGAATAAGCGCGAGTGTGCGCGTCTTGCGCGCAATCTTAACAAAACGATCTACAATGATCGCGAAGGCTCTGGAACAATGAGGCGCGGTTCGCGCTGAGCGTTGCTGACAGTCTTTGTGGCCGAAAACCGAATACAGCAAAAGTAATAAAGAAACGCACGTGGCAATATTTAATGCCACTCGCGGTGCCACACGGACGATCTAAATGGCATTCGCCCAAATGCCATTGGTCACCTAATGCCATCGCCAGAACTCATTCGACTAAGAAATGCATACTCTGGACGGCACAGCTGACCAAGTGCGGTATACCTAAATTGTATAAAACGACATCCTATTCAGCTGAAAATAAAGTTTTCACGTCTTTTATTTACACTAATCACTTAAGTGCTTCAAACGCTGTATTTTGGTTGCGAGACTCACCATTTTCTTTTAAAGCTCTGGAGGCTGACTAGCGTTGGCTTAGGTTGCTACGGTCGGCTGCAACGTCATGAAATAAAGCAACGAACCAAAGCTTACGGCAGCGTAATATGCTTATTTCTACATTTAATTATTCTTGGAGGTATATGAAGCTTGTAAACGCATGTTTATTTTTTATTACTACTGAACAATTCCGCACTGCAGAAGATGCTGCTATCAACATCATCAATTCAAATGTCATTCAGTTTGGACGTGCAGCAGCTCCGCGGAAAAAAATGTCATTCGGGAACTAAATGCCTTCACTACCGAACGTCATTTTCTCTGCCCGTGTGGCACGGGTATTAGAGTGATTCTCTTTTGTTTTGTTTGTTTTTGTATGAGCTTTAAAGGGATGCTGAAGTGGTTTTACAATTCGGTAAAACTTTGTTGTTAACAAGGACCAACATTACTGTCGACGATGGCGTAATGTTTTTCGCTGTTGTGGCAGCAGGAACTTTAAAATACGCGAAAGAAAAGTTCGTCTTGCTCCGCCCATGCGAACGCACCGAAAGTGTGGGCGTGACCGGAACTACGTCATCGTCGGTAGTTTGGCCACGGTGGTAGAATAACAGGTGGCCCGACGCGCCGCTCCGCCAATACGCCGTGCGTGTCACGGAGGTGCTCGAGTTGCCGCCGCTTTTCCGCAAGGTGGCAGCAGGTATACTCTGGGCCGATATATCCGCTCCGGCATTTGAAAGCATGTGGCCAGCGTGCGTCGCGAGCATTTAAACTGCAATTTACATCTTTAACTTTTGACAAAGAGATCCGCGGTGTACTTATTACACCAGAGAGGCCTTGAGCAACACTGAAGAGTTGCCGTCGCTTAGAAGGGACGCGCCACTAATGAAAGCATGCAACGCAACCAGCGTTGCAGCGGCGGCTCTTCCTTTCTGCTTGGTCATCTTCGATAAATGCGGAGGCGTCCGTGGGTGCAATCGTCCGAAGAGCAAGAGCGTCCCTATGCGACGCAACCAGCGTCGCAAAGTCGCAATCAGCCTTCGAGTCATGGTCACGGCCAGATCACGGTGGTCGTGATTAGGTGATCCCACGGCTTGAGATACGCTCTGATGCGTCGTGTTTGTTGCGCTCTGTCAAACCAACGCGCGTGACCGCATCGGTGTTTCCGCTCGCTTTGCAAGCTGGAACAAGGCTGGAACCACGGCTTAAACCACGGTGGCTCGATCTGTGCCGCTGATGCGGCGGCCACCTTTGGACGAAAATGCTTCGCTCCAAATTGCAAATCTGGCTACAAAACGTGCAAAGAAAAGCTGTGTTTTCTCCGCGCCGAAAGACGAAAAGCGACCGCAGTTGTGGAGAAATGCAATTCCACGGAAAGACCGCCAGCTGCAGTCCTCCGACATACATACCATAACATGAAACCCAAATGCTTTTTTTTAGGGGCGAAGCTCCTTAAGGCGGCACCCGTTCGTCCCTCGTAGTCGTCGTAGTCGTAGTAGTAGGTAGTAGTAGTAGTAGTCGTAGTCCGTAACAAGTCTTACGCTTTGACCTCCAAGGTGGTGCCTGTGGGAGATTTTTCCTGTGCGTTGTTGAACAATAAAAAATTCGCAGCGTGCGCGTTAACTAAAAGCCGAATCTTCTGTCCCTCATTCCCCATCAGCAGCCATTGGCATGTTCCAGTAGGAAACGTTAGTAGAAGTAGAAGTGTAAGTGTTAGCTAAAAGCCGACTTCTTCTGTCTCTCATTCCCATTAGCAGCCATTGTTTACCTCCAAGGTAGTGCCTGGTGAGATTTCTCCTGTGCGTGATTAAACAATAAAAATTTTGTTCAAAACGCCGTTGATTGGTGAAATAAACCAACGAAAGACGCCAGATGTTTTGTAAAAGCAGAACGAAAGAACGCCAGATGTTTCTAAAGCAAAACGAAAAGACGACAGCTGCTTAACGACAGACGCCAGATTTTTCTAAAGCAATGGTTTTCTAAACAATGAAAATTCACAGCCTACATGTAAAATTAAAGTGAGCTGCAAGTCGTCATAACTCATCGAACCTTTAGTATAAACGCGCCCGATCTCTCGTCGGTGAGGATGTACTGGGCAGAATTCACGGAAGATTCACGGTTTACCGATGAACCTCCGCAGCTTCGCCCACTCATCATCATTCACTCCGTGGATATGCTGTGATTTTTTGCTCTGCACTCACCGGTAGGAATTTTCACGCTTTCGAAAAAAAAAGTACACGCGCGTCTCTTGCAATCGGCAACCTGTGACAGTCATATCGGGACTACCCGCGCCCATTAAAAAATTTTAAGCTTCATAAAGCCTGGCGCTCTTGCTTTTGCGGTCGAAGCTGGCAGACAGCCACCACAAGCTAGTAAAAGCACAAACAACCGCTTAAAGCTACAAAATTAGCTAGAAAACCCGTTTTTACAGCACAGCGAGAGCTTGCGGTGCGCGTCTTTCGGCCCAAAAACTCGTCGCGAACCTAGCGGCCGCCGCGAGCAACTCGAGCAGTACGGCGACGCGCTCGCGGCGCTCGATGGGCTGCCTGTTTTATTCTACCACCATGGATTTTGCGGAGCCGTGGCCTCCGTGACTGCTTCTGGCTTCGCGCGTTGGTGGAACTGATCGCGAAGGCCATGCTTTTATAGCGCCTTCGCTCAGCAGTTCAAGGAGCCCTGCGGCTGCAGCCGCTGTTTCTTTGCCAAGAAATGCCATTTGCGTTCACTTCTGTGAACTCTTACATTGGTTTTCGAATTAAGCAAGGAAAACTATGATTACACATTCCAAAGTCATTTTTTTTAAAGTGCTTCAGCTTCCCTTTAAGCACGACGTGCTTCAAAATCGTGGAATGAGCGCGTGGGTGGATACGTAGACAGCGACATGAACGAGAAATCATATTAATCAAATCTCCCCAGTCTACCTCTAGTTAGCGCGCTTACATATTAAGCATACATAATTGTCGCTACGACAAAGCATAGCAGAAATGTGTCAATGAAATGCTTTATGTGTCCTTCATATATTTTTTATCTAATACCACTGCATCTTACGCGATATAAATGTATGCGCTAATCTGTGCTCTCAATTGTGCAGTCACATATGGAAACAAAATTTTAAGCCGCAAAGGTACATGGTTACAGTAGGGGCTGCGTTGTGAATGATCACACGCACGTACAGTGGAACGCTGTTTCATGATGGTAAGCCCATCATACGTTCATATTTAGGCAAGAACACAATTCAGCATACTACTTTCATCCTCCCCTGCAATTTTGAACGCTGTCGTGCCCTACATTGTTTAGTCGCATAGTCATGAGTTACCACTGACTACTGATCTCTAATGTTAGCTTATCATGACCCATCTCGGCTAGAGTTGGCTGATTCAGCTTCATATCGGCTAAAGGGTGGCTTGTGTTGGCTATATATAATCCTATATTGGCTAAATTATTGGTAATGTTACTATCACAAGATTTACAGCGTTAGCTAAACTTTTAAATATATGGCATATGCCGACTCTAATGACACCTTTATGAATTTGTGGGTTTAAACAATTGTGTACATAGCATCACAGTAAAATCACACCACGACAGAAGTGTTGTATAAGAGTTCAAATTGTTCATGCGCTCAATGCCTACGTGTAATTTCAACGCTTTGTACTAAGTACTGCCAAAGACTGAACACCGGACAGCACATGGGTGCTAAAGTACGTCGAAAGTTGTAAGCATGTGTTTCAGTTTCAGTGGCGAACTTTCTCACTTGAAATATCAGCCTGGCCCATTGAATATGTACACAGCGGTCCACTGTTAAAGGGAACTTCGGAGCGTATGGAGGTCGCTCGGCGCCACCGCCAGCCGACGGCTGCAGCGAGTTTCGCGCATGTGCAGTGCGCGCTGTGACCCGTACTATTTCGTCTTCCGCTACCACCTGCTTCCGCGCTGCGAATCGTCGCTAAGCGAACCGTTCATTCGACGAAAGAGCACTGCTCCCCGTGCGCACTGCGCCTGCGCTAAACTCGTTGCAGCCGCCGGCCGGCGGTAGCGCCCAGCGTCCGCCACGCCCTCCCATGTTCCCTTTAACAGTGGACCGCTGTGTAGTGTCCTGCGCTTACTGGTATGCATGTTACATATTGCTCTTGGCACACGCTGTTTCAGCGGTTGCAGGCTCTTCGTACCACGTGGACTTGTCAGCACATTTTCCTACTGAAATGTAATTGTGACGTTAACTGCCTATTCAGGCTTCGTTAAGGCCATTAGGCATGCTACAATTCCAGCGAGAACAAGTCCCTGCGTTAGCTTTGTTCGCTCCTCAGTTCATGTGTTGGAGCAACGCCCTGCAATTGTCGAGCTGTGACTGTTGTAAGTGCAAGCTCGCCCCGTGCGTCTTCTCTTCATGCGTCCTTTGTGTATGAGCAGCATGCAGCAAGTGTCGAGCTGCTTGCCGTTTTTCGTGTGACATTCAAATTTGATGCTATCGCATATATTGCTTCGCCCTTGCGGCGAAACTGTGACTTTTTTAAACCTAAAGAAAAAACAAATCCGTCTTCAAATTGTAAGTTTTTGATAAAAGCGGCGATGTACATGCGCGTTTTCAAATTCAAAGACGTTTTCGAATGCAAATTCATTTCACAGAGCGCGAAAGTTATTTGGCGCTCTGTGGAGCCTAGTCGATAGGACATCGCATGCGTAATGCGAAGGTTGGAAGTTCAATCACAAACAGCGGCAGTTTTGTCGCCAACACCTAAATTTCACGGTATTTTTTATTACTGCGCTTCAAGTAAATTTGCAAATAACATCCCCTATGCCTTCCTTGGCCTCATTATGGGCTGACGTCGTTACTGTGTCTGATGAAGGGCAAGAGTAACGTCAGCAGCGCAGGGGTTTAATTCGCGAAAGCTACGTGAGAAGTTCTTAGGACTTGCCAGTACTCCGCGTTCTAGGGTTTGTGCTCTGACTGAAGTTAGAGCACGCGTGCACGTCGGTAATTATCAAACATCGCACCAGGCTTTAACTTCCTCGTTACTTTGACTTCCTCGTAAGTACACGGCTGTTGTTGTTTTTTTCTGTCTCGCCCACGTTGTAATGCGGGTGGCACTGCTGGTATCGAACCCGCAACGTCGAACTCAGTAGCGCGACGTCGTAGTTACCATGGCGGATGCTATGCGAGAAGGTAACGGAGCCACGGTGCACGCAAATGTTATCTACACCTGTTAAAAAAAAAGCCTTTTCCAGGTGGGGCGTAGCTCGCTCTGTCATCGTACAGTGGTCTGGTAAGATTGGAGTTCCCTCATCCTGTTGCATTACGAACCTTTTTTGTTTTTTTACTGATTTACAACCCGTTTCTTTGGTCAAAATTATTTTGTGGTGGCAGTTTACAAGGTCCACTGCCTAAGTATACTCTTAGACGAGGCTCGGGAATGGGCCCCTGAAACGTAATCTCATGCCAACGGTAAAACTAGCGGTTTCTGCAGTTTGGTGAGGTTAAGTTTGAAGCTTTGTGTGCTGATGGAACGCGTCACCAATCGCCAAAGTAAGGCTCTTATGGTCGCCGTCAGAGATGAAGAGGTGCATACGTCTAATTCAGCTTATTTTACCACCATAACGCCTAAAAGACCCTGCTTCATAAGCCCACTAAATACGCGAACAAGGAAGGTAGATAAGTTAGCCCTCAGGGAATTAAGTTTGTTTGCCACTTTTTGTTCTATTGTGATAACTAGCCTTCGTAAGAAAACAGATAGTATCTGTTTGCACCACCAGTGTCATAGCAGCTCTCAGTGTGCACATGATACTATAGTAACACTTTTGTACAGGAAGCAACTGAGTATTCACCTTGATACACTATGTGTCGCATGGAGGAGGACGGCATGGAAATGCGAACTTGCATGTGGTCGCTCACATGGCCCGGCGGTGACATCGCTGTTGTAAGGCGAAAAAAAAAGATGCATGGAAAATTAGACGCACTGTGCGAGAACTTCTAAGAAAGCTCTGTAAAAAACAACGCGAAAGACAGCACAGAGGAGAGGCACGTGAGAACACAGTGGTGTGAGAACGCCCAGAGACAGACAGAGCCACGGAAATATTAAAAAAAACGTTGTGGTGTATCGTGTTACGCGTTGTCATGATGAAAGTCAATAACCAACTCGCCCAAAATATTCAATCGTGGAACTTCTTAGGAACCGTACATGAAAATATCTGAAATCAGTAACAACACCTATTTACACCTACCAACACACCTACCAACAACACCTACTTAATTCGGCCGAAGCTCGAGTACGCCTCCATAGCATGGGACCCCTACACACAAAGTAACATAAAAAGCTCGAGCAAATTCAAAGACAAGCTATCCGGTTTGTTTATAACAAGTTTTCAACATTCGACGCACCAACTGAACTAATGCTGTCTAATGATATTCCGACACTTCAATCACGTCTAAAAAAATTGCGGGTCGACTTTATTTCACAGTTACTTACTAACAAACTCGCACTCGACCCGGCAGTTTATCTAGTGACGAGGCCTACTAGCCAACATCACCCAAATTCTCTAACCCCCTATTTCGCCCAAACGAACCTATTCAACTACTTTTTTTTCCGCGGACCATTAATGATTGGAACTACTTACCTCTATAAACGCTGTATTATTTTGCTATTTTACTTTTTACACTTGCATTGTACAAAGTAGTCTAATTACAAACGCGTTTTTCCTTTGTTGTTTTTGTTGGTTTTCTTTGTGTGCATGCTCAAAATTGTATCGTTCAACTTACAAGATTGTTTACTTCTGTTGACCTAATGTGCTCTACCCACCCTGCAAGGACTTTGAGTCCGCAGTATGTATTAAATAAATAAACAACTCAATAAATAACACGAACAACCAAACTCTATCCGTTAGTCGTGGGTTACGGCGAACTTTTTTTTTTCCAGCTTTTTCCAGTGGTGACCAATGAAATGGCACACACATTGACTTTCTGGTAAACTAAACATATATATTACAGATATATTACTGCAGAATACAGTATATATATGCAATTCGTGACCTAATGCCTTCGCTAGAACTCATTCGACTGAGAAATGGGTACTCTCGACACCAAGGCTTGCTCACTGCAGTACACATAAAACCTTCGAAATAGCTTCTATAGTGTCAAGATATTGAACACATGCTCCACAAATTCGTGTTATTTCCTAGTTTCACTTTAATGAAATTTAATGCCAGAATTGCAATGGCTTTGACATGACAGTCGCCTGTCGGATTCAAAGCTCCAAAGTTGCTGTGGTTGGTTGCAATGTTGTAAAAAACAGCAACGAACTCAAGCTAGTGGCACCATAGTATGCTTGCATTTACCTTACTCTAGCCTTGAATGCAGATCAGATTTTCTAAAACCCGTGTTCATATTTATTATTGCGCTAAAAATGCCCACTTCAAAAGTCACTGTTATTGACATCATCAGGTCAAATTCCATTAAATTTAGACGTGTGACAGCTTCGTCAAAAGAAATGTCATCTAGGAACTTAATGCCTTAACTGCAGAATATGATTTCTTGTCCTCCGTGTGGCAAGGGTATACCTTTGCTTTGCAAAGGACATCACGACGCGAGACTTCCGGTATAGAGGCACGCAGGTGACCGGAAGCAACCAGTGACATCAGTGGCAGAGCGAAATGCGAAAAGGAAAGCTTTCTGACGCCGCTTGCTCGCGTTTTGAAATTTGTAGACTAAGTAAAGTTCTGATGCACCAATTTTAAATACTATTAGTTTTCAAAATTCAATACCAAACAATCTACACCGCCGCAGGAGGCAGTCAAAAAGAGCGGGCATGTACCCTTTATTGCCTACCTCTTTCGTGCACCTCTATGTCTTTCTCGACCTGCTGTTGTGGATCGGAAGAGGTGGCGGCAGCGGCCTTGGGCTTTGGTACTGCAGATGACTCTGGACGTGCAGCAGCCGTGGGCTCTGGCACTGCAGGTGACTCTGGCAGTGCAGCCGGTTCCGCCGGAGCTGGCGTCGGGGTTTCTACGGAAGCTATCTCCGTTGTCGACTTGGACATGTCCTTCGTAAGTGAAGAACACGGCACAAATGACGGCATGGATTAGCACAATATTATCAACGTATGCATGTCGAGACCCTGTAGAACAGATCAATGTCCAAAAAATTCGGCAGATCCCACGTACCGTGGGAGTCGGTGTTATGCGAAGCATGCGGCGGGAAGGTGACTGGGGCGTAGTTTTTTTTACTGAGCGACAAGTTACAAAATGACGCTATAGCTCTGTATAAATTTCATACGCACATATATATGTTCAAGAGCCGCATATGTGTTATATAACCAGTTGTTTACGGTTCGGTAACACTGCCAACGGCAAAGTGGGTATTACCAACACCAGAAGCGGTAAGCTGATATGTACTGCTTATACTTGTTCCTTATGATGGATAACGCACGCACGTTTCACGAGCCCGTATGCATATGTGGAACAATTTCTTGACAGTTCTTGAACAAGGTCATCATCTCCGTGATCAGTGAGCACCAGCAGCTGGTCATGACTTGTTATAGGATCCGGTCGTAATCGCGGTGACGAGGGTCCACGTGTAGTGAAGTATGAGGTATAGTACAGCTGTTGGAATTCATGAATGCGTCGGCCATTTTGTCGACAAATTGTCTGTCGATAGAGCCGGCGACATCTCGGAACCCGAAGTCACCCTTCGCGTAGGTTAGGTATAGGCCGTCGAGGCTTGTAGGCCAGGATAGTGCTGCGTAGACCAACATCAGTGGATGGCGCTTGTCGTATTCGTACTCTACCTGGGCGTACGTGGCCTACGTCGTCATCATCATCATCATCATCATCATCAGCCTGTCTACGCCCACTGCAGGCAAAGGCCTCTCCCATGTTCCGCCAATCAACTCGGTCCTGTGCTTTCTGCTGCCACGTTATACCTGCAAACTTCTTAATCTCATCTACCCACCTAATTTTTTGTCTCCCCCTCACGCGTTTGCCATCTCTTGGAATCCAGTCAGTTACCCTTAATGACCACCGGTTATCCTGCCGACGTGCTACGTGGCCGGCCCATATCCATTTCTTCTTCTTAATTTCAACTATGATATCCTTAACCCCCGTTTGTTCCCTGACCCACTCTGCTCTCTTCCTGTCTCTTAAGGTTACACCTATCATTTTCCTTTCCATCGCTCGCTGCGTCGTCCTCAATTTAAGTTGAACCCTCTTTGTAAGTCTCCAGGTTTCTGCTCCGTAGGTAAGTACCGGTAAGATGCAGCTGTTATATACCTTCCTCTTGAGAGATAGTGGTAGACTACCATTCATGATTTGATAGTGCTTGCCAAATGAGCCCCATCCCATCCTTATTCTTCTAGTTATTTCACTCTCATGGTTCGGCTCCGCGGTTACTACCTGTCCTAAGTAGACGTACTCCTTTACAACTTCCAGCGTCTCGCCACCTATCGCAAAGCGCTGTTCTCTGCCAAGATTGTTCCACATTACTTTAGTTTTATGCATATTATTTTCAGACCTACTCTTCTACTTTCCGTATCCAGTTCAGTAATCATGAGCTGTAATTCGTCTCCCGCGTTACTCATCAATGCAATGTCATCAGCGAATCGCAGGTTACTGAGATACTCTCCATTAACTCTTATCCTAATTCTTCCCAATCTAGGGCCCTGAAAACCTCCTGTAAACACGCGTGAATAGCATTGGAGAGATCGTGTCTCCCTGTCGTACGCCCTTCTTTATTGGGATTCTGTGTCGCTTTCTTTATGATGACTATAGTGGCTGTGGATGCGCTGTAGATGTCTTCCATTATATTTTATATAGGCTTCGTCGATGCCCTGATTCCGCAGTGCTTGCATGACTGCTGATGTCTCCACCGAATCAAATGCCTTCTCGTAATCTGAAGGCTATGTATAGGGGTTGGTTGTATTCCGCGCATTCTCTATCACCTGATTGATAGTATGAATATGGTGTCTATGTTGAGAAGCCTGTACGAAATCCTGCCTGGTCCCTTGGTGATTAAACTCTAATGTCCATTAATTCTGTTAGCAATTACTTTTGTGAATAGCTTGTAGACAACGTACAGTAAGCTGATGGGCCTGTAATTTTTTCAGGTCCTTGACGTCCCCTTTCTTATGGATCAAGATGTTGGCATTCTTCCAAGATTTCTGGTATCCTCCCGTCGAGAGACACTTCGTATACAGGGTGGCCAGTTTCTCTAACATAATCTCTCCACCGTCTTTCAACAGGTGTGATGTTACCTGATCCTCACCAGCAGCTTTGCCTCTTTGCATTCCCTTTAGGGCTTTCTTTCTTCTCCGTTTAATAGTGGTGGGATATCAGATTCCTCTGGGATAATTACTGCTTCTTACATTATCATCCCTGACTGTCTCGGCTGCTGTACAGATCTCTGTAGAACTCTTCCGCTACCTCAACTATTCTATCCATATTGGTTGTGACCTTGCCATCCTTGTCCCTTAATGCATACATCTGATTTTTGCCTATGCACAGTTTTGTCTTCGTAGCTTTGAGGCTTCTTCCGTTCTTTAGAGCATGCTCAATTCTCTCCATATTATACTTTCTTATGTCGGCTACTTTACGCCTATTGATCAACTTCGAAAGCTCCGCCAGCTCTATTTTGTCTGTTGCATTTGAGGCTTTCATAGCTTGACGTTTCTTAATGAGGTTTTTCGTCTCTTGGGATAGCTTACCAGTGTCCTGTCTAAAGACTGTACCCCCGACTTCCACTGCACACTCCTTAATGATACTAGTCAGATTATCATTCATTGCGTCAACGCTAAGGTCGGTTTCCTCGGTTAAAGCCGCGTACCTATTCTGAAGTGAAACTCTGAATTCCTGTACTTTCCCTCGCAGAGCTAGTTCATTAATCGGCTTCTTGCGTATCAGTTTCTGCCGTTCCTTCCTCACGTCTAGTTGAATTCTAGATATTACCATTCTATGGTCACTGCATCGGATCTTGTTAACTACTTCCACATCCTGTATAATGCCCGGGTGGTCGCACATTATGAAGTCTATTTCATTTTTAGTTTCGCCATTAGGACTCCTCCACGTCCACTTACGAGTAGTCCGTTTTCTGTAGAAGGTATTCAAGATCCGTAAATTATTGCGTTCTGCGAACTCTACTAGTAACTCCCCTCTAGCATTTCTAGAGCCGATGCCATATTCCCCAACTGCATGATCTCCAGCCTGTTTCTTGCCTACTTTTGCATTAAAGTCGCCCATCAGTACAGTATACTGTGTCTTTACCCTACGTGGCCTGCGTAGCCTAGTCTAAAAGGCGGCTGTCAATCAATCTGGCATCATCCTCGGTTAGCATGAGGCCATCGCCCAGCCTCGTAAGAAGTGAAGAGGACACTGCGTCGTTCTGGCGGACTAAGTGCACTTTACGGTGCGGTGATGTGGATATCATACGTAACTTTCATTCATGTATTCGTCCGGGGTCGAGCAATGCTTCAATATAGCTTGCGGAATCATAGGAATACAAATTTAATGTATATTAGACTGCTACAAAAGCGGAGCCAGCACTGGAGCCACAGACTTTAATGATGCCTGTATCGTAGGAGTGCACATCGTAGGAGTATCACGTATTGTTTATTGCTTTTCTGTAAAATTAGATAGCAAGCACCACAACCACAATTGACGCGTTGCATCGATATTACGCCTGCGTAGGCTGTTTTTCCAAACCAGTTTATAGACCTGGCGTGGCTCTGTGGTAGAATACCTGACTGCCACGCAGAATGCTTGGGTTCGATTCCTGCTGGGATTCTAATTTTCATTCTTTCCCTTCGTCCGGTCAACGCTGCCGATGTTGGTTTTTCTTAACGCTCTCGCATTTAAATTACCATTGCCTGTTCTCGCCGTTCCTGGGTAGATATAAACTGTCAATCACCTGTGGCGCACACCCGTAAACCGTGGCCTGTGGTAAACGGGTATGTGCCACACCTGTCCAGTGGAAAGGGTTTGACGACGTACGCGACAGGATTTTCACGTTACCAATGTAATGACCCGACAGTCATATTCGTCAAATCCTCTTACCCTCCCATGCAAATTTTGGCCAACATCAAGTTAAGGAGGCGATTATGAGAGCACCCAGACGTAGGCGGCTAGATAGATAGATAGATAGATAGATAGATAGATAGATAGATAGATAGATAGATTGATAGATAGATACGTGGATATGTAGATAGAAACGCTCAAAGTGCCAGAGGTTCGCTAAGAAATGCTTCGCATTTAAAAGTAAAAACTGAATCAAAGTCCAAAGCAAACGACCAAGATATGCTGTGCGACCCGATGCGATGCATATACGATTTGATTGCGTTTCAGGGTTGTGTTTTCTGACCGTTGCAGTTGAATGCAGACACATTTCGTTAAGTTACGTAACGTCTATTTTATATCACGTAGCCGTTGATTTTAGGTACACACTCACACATCTACGGAAGACTCTACACTTGCACAGTATTGCCTTGTGATCGCTGTGGTAGGTGGCCAGAGGCTCTGCCATCGTAACGTGACATAGCCTGCTTGCAAACATTCGATCAATGCAGGAACGGTGTTGCGTTATGGGTCTCTGTAGTGCCTTAATTTTCAACGAGTCGCAATCTAGCATAACCTAGCATGATTACATAGCATGAGTATTGATCTAGCGTGACCCAGCTACGGGCACGATCGCACTCACCCTCACGTTCACGTACGCAGCCTATTCTACTGCCGTGCGCTGGCGATTGTATTGGGGCCTTCAATTTCTACTGTTAATATTTCAAACTACGTATGTTTCTGCTGTCCCGCCACGGTGGTCTAGTGGTTATGTCGCTCGACTGCTGACCCGTAGGTCGCCGGATCGAATCCCGGCCGCGGCGGCTGCATTTTCGATGGAGGCGAAAATGTTTGAGGCCCGTGTACTTAGATTTAGGTGCACGTTAAAGAACCCCAGGTGGTCAAAATTTCCGGAGCCCTCCACTACGGCGTCTCTCATCATATCGTGGTTTTGGGACGTTAACCCAGATATTATTATTATATTAGTATGTTTCTGCTATTTCTAAAAAATGCGTATGATATACTGCGAGGTCCTACACCTTTTCCCTACACACAATTGCACTCAAGTTAAGAATTAAAAAGCTAAACACCGATTCTTTGTCAATTACGCATTCCAATATTATTTTAGTTTGGCAAAGTAATTAAGCCTCGACGTAGAGTTCGTGTGCTAAGACACAGGTGCCTGACTGTCACAGCAGATTTATAAAGAACTAGGCATTGCCAAAAACACCTTGAATAGCACTAAACATAACAACTTACCTTGCACAACAGGTTATATCGCTTGAAATGCCAGGCTTTACCAAGTGTAGAATGATCATTCGCACTCTTTGAATAGTTCTGTGCTTGCCGGCAATGCCCTTACTTCTACCTGCAGCTTCACTTATCTTTCAATGTCGAAACTGTGAACATTAGGACATGAGAATTACTTTATATTATTTTAACATGAAAGTGTTTTATGCCAGGGTCCACCAAGGTTTCGCTGACATTATTTTCTTCACGGATGTGACGTCGGTAAATGCACACGAACAGATGCCAAGAAAAAAAACACAAGAATGTTTAGTTGGCTTGGATAACCTGGGAGTCAAGCCCACGACATCTCGGTCCGCGATGATAGGCACAGAGCGCTCTACCCCCCGCGCCACGGACGCTTGCGAATGAGGCTTCACAAAGACGCCTTGCATCTCTCACACCTTCTTCGTTTCACAGTGACCATGGTAGGCGGGGCGCAGTGTCGCAGTCTCGGATCGGTAATTGAAGCATCATGACAATACGAGCGCCGACAGAGAGTGCTTGGGTACTTTCAACTTTTGTGAAGCGAGAGACACCCCAGGGGGCAGCGGAACGCCTTGCCGCGTTCACGGTTCAAGCTACCAACTCTGCCTCTCGCGTTCCTGAAGAGCTGTGTGTTATATGCATCAGCACGGGCGTATGTTACCCTATTACTCAGGAGCGACACCACGGTATCTCTCTTCTCAAATAACGACGCTTTGAACGAGTAGGTACGGAGTACCGGGGTTTATTAAAATGCTTGCTGCTGCCACCTTTGCGCGTATTCACCATGTGCTGCTCCCAGGTGCATTATAACTACTTCAGCTACTGTAAGGGTTAAATCATGATCATAGACGTTCGTCGTCGGGGTGGAGATGTGCCACCAGGCCTCAAGGTTGGTGCATCCACGTCAAACAGTGCTATAGCTGCCAAACACAGAGACATTGCGCAATCTGCAATAAAAAATCAACTACTTCTGTGAAGACACCGTACACTTTCTTGTTATACCGATTCCTATGACGGACGGATCAACCATACTTAATTAACAAATACGGCCGTTCAATATGCGCTGTTCGAAAAGTATTCGAATCAATTGTCTTCTCCTACCAATCTATTTGCTTTCAAAAATCGCTGTTTGCGCACCAGTAGTACAACGCATCTTAATTAGGAAGCTATTCACTTCGGTCCCGTACCTCTTTCATATTCTGCACCACCTGCTTGCTCTCAGCGTTGACTCGTGTGGTCTCGAGTGACGACTTGCTTCGTCTTTTGCTCTTGCGGCGACCCGACGAGGACGTTGCGGAATCTCGATGCGATCGCTGCGCGCCCTTGCGGTCATCAGGAGTGCCCGGCTGGTCAGCGACACCTTTCTTGGACTCAGCAGCACCACCCCTCTCCGTGAACTCTGTGACGACGGCGTCACTCGTAGCCTTACCAGGCGTCTCTGACGAATACGTCACGAGATGAAAAAAAAATATATTCAAGAATGTCAGCTTTGCTTTCTTTTTTTTTGGCACAACACCTTCAGATACTTTGAAACTTTATCTAGAAAATTTATGTAGTTTTAACTGTAATCAATCAGCTGTCATGTGGGAATCCCAAGATTAGACCTATGAACTGGCGCACAGCAAGAGAATCTACATTCACAAAATCCTAATATCCCTCTATATATTTGCCGCAAAATAATCATTTTCCTGAACAGTTAAAGACACGGTGACACCTCTGTCGTGCCACCCTGTCTTGGGAGCTCCCGGAGTGAATCGGCTCTATCAGTTGGAAGTAATATGCTAATCTTGTGTCATCCGCATTTGATACAATCTTCGCTGCGACGTTAAACGAACACTACAAAGAAAAACGAATTTTTCCGTAGTAGTAAAGTCCCCTTTCACAATACAAGAGCAGCACTCTTGCCTTGAGAAGACGCTTGGCAAGCGAGAGAGCGCGCAAACAGTTCACAATTGGGCGGTTTGGGCGTGTTGGTATGACATGACCAATACATTCTAAGCGCACATACAGACGGGACAAAGAACACGTAGACACACAGCGCTACAGGAATATGTAGATGGCGACATTTCTTTAATGTTCCCGCACCAACATGGCCATGGCGTCATTATTTTTACGGCGTCTACTAGGGTCTCTATATGCGTCATAATCGGTTGAAATAAAGCACATTGTCTTCTAATGGGAGCACAGCCTGAACGAACCACATTTCAAGAAGCTGTTATCCGTCATTGCGAACAAAATATAAAAGCTGCTTCGAAATCAGTGGCGTTACGCTGGTGTTCATGAGGGAAGTGTTTAGGAGTGAACTTTAAAGAGGAGCTTTCGCCTTCATTTTCTCCTGAATTAAACCTCTAATTACCGACAGCAGTGTTTACAACGATAATTTTAAAAAAACAGTTTGAATGAACAAACTGAACAAACTGCACTCTGATTTATGCAACTCCCCCGATCCGCCTACAGTTGTGGAGACGGTGGTGCTTGGTATGGTGGCATTAAAGACGACGTTATTACACGCGTATTTTTCTATAAAATACCTCGAAGACTATGTGCAGTGTCAACTACTAGCATGCACATCTTGCCCTGGATATACACGGCAGGTATTACGCTTTGGTAACGGCATATATGCACCGAAGCACATTGCAGATTAGAGCTGCACGTTCCTCAAGGGCGTTTCAAATTGGCGTGGCAACCGTATACACGGTAAGTATACGCAAGACATACGCTTACCTTCCATAGCTTCCGACGTCAGTGTCCTTGAAGTACTCGAACCACTTCTTTCGCGGACAGCCTTTTGCTGAATAAAGCGAAGGAGCCTAAAGGATTCCGACCACCGAACTTCTTCTTAACGATCGAGGATGTCACGCGTCATGGGGCGCTCGCGTTGCTCGCGGCACGGTCTATTTATACAGCCATGAAGAACGAACAGTGGCAAAAATTGCGAAGCATTTTTAGTGTTATTTCTTTCCTTGATTTGACTGTTTCTGTTTCGCATGTCCTCTGAGAATATAAGAATTATTCTAAACCTACTCAATGCCACTCATTTCATGGCTTACACTAGTGGAGGATTACGCGCCACAAAAGCCAATCGTTATCATCATCATGACAAACACTGACATCCATGGCTAAAGGGCTAACGTGTACTGTGTACACGTTAGCCCTTTAGAGGGCGGAAGCAGCCCAACCCCGCACACGCGAGACGCAAATAAAACCTGAGAATGCATTTTTCTGTAACACAAGCCACTAGAGGGAAGTCTTGCTGCAGTAGAATAATTGAAACAGTAGATTTACGCACAATGCGAGCTGATAACAACCAGCGCAACCACTGAAGTGAACACAAACAGCATAGGTCATTTTGTCCCGTTATACCTTGCGAACAAAGCTAATGAGAACATATAACACAAAAACCGTGTTTTGACTGACCTAAGCGCTTCTCGATGAAAACTTTTCGTCAAGATTAAAACCACGGAGTTCTTTCTTTTTTTTGAAAATGACCGTTCTCGTAAAAAACCATCTTTCGCATAAATGTTGAAAAGGCTCTTTTCTATATTTGTCACTTTCTTGAAGTTTCTATGTGAAATAGGAAACTTGCAACGGCACATCAAAGTTAGTAAACTTTTTTATTTTGAAGGCACTTTTTTATTTGGGCCGTGCTTGCCATTTTTTCACATTTTGTCTCTTTTGAGGAAAGCATATGTAAAGCATAGATGCAATGCACAGTGACGTGAATTACAACCACCACAAACATTTTCCACACAACTTTTATAGTTAGCGGTAATTTCGGTCGTAAAGTCGGAAAATATTGCGGTAGGCAAAAATGGGATGCCCGTGCCGACACGTTTAGATATTTTTTTTACAGCGAATACTGTTATGAGATCACTGCAAGCGTCGTTTTTGGCTCCGTAGTTGTCCGCCGCCGCCGGTGTACGTAACCACTATTGCGCGAAATGAGAAAAAAAACGAAACAACAAAAATAACCAGGTTAGAACGGGATTCAAAACTACGCCATCTGCGTGGGAGCCCACTATTCCACCTCAGAGCCATGCCGGTGCTTCGAACTTCTTTGCAAAAAGATCATATACCGGCTTCATGTCGAGAAGGAACAACATTAACATGTGTAACATAGCGTGGTAAAATAGTAAAACAACAACCAGGCGTCACACGGCGTGAATTCTGTAACTAGGCATCACACAAAGCGAATTGTGCAACGGTTGGGTTGTCCAATGCTTTCAACCCATTAAAAGGGGTTTTGGCATAATGCTTCATTGTCATCTGGCACAGCATCAACAAAGCGCACATAATGCCTTAGAGGTGTTTAGCGGATACCATGGTTGTCCGCAGAATGACGAAAAATGGCATCGTGGCTGCTTCTCTACTTATTATGATTATGATGATTTATAGCGTAGTGGGTTCCTCACAAGTGCACTTGTAATGGTTTCCAAGGAAGCCCACAAGGTCCCCGTGATCCATTTCCCCAGGGCCTCAATAAAGTTATTTCCCTCTCGCTTTCTCACGTTAACGTATGCTGTATAGCATGATGGGAGAGTGAAATAGTGACCGGGCGTCACACAACGACAATTACGTAACTTCCAACTCATTACAATGGGCTCAGCCATAATTCTTCATCGTCATCAGCCGTCCCATCAACAAAGTGCACAAAATGCCTTAGAGATGTGTAGCTGGTACCTCGCTTCTCCACAGAATGACAAATAATGGTGTAGCAGGTGCTTCCCAACTTCACAAAATTATGATCATGGCGTAGTGGGTTCCTTGCTTGTGTACAGAAGGGACACAGATTAGTAGCCCCAAGAGAGTTTACAACGGGCTATAGAAATGCCGCTCTTCCAGTTTTCGCTGTGACTCTGCTGCGCTTTCCGCGCAGGCCTGACGTTTTTTGGCGTGCTGGGAGCGTTTTTTGGAAATAAAACCTTCGGTTCCGTCCACTTTGAATGCGCCCACATATTATAAAAATGAGTGTAATATGGAAGAGCGCAACTCCAGTAATAAACCAAGACTCCGAGAACACACACAGCCATTACATCAACCATCGATTGACTTTGCTTCGTGGTGTGCGCGCTTTACTTGCAATTAAACTACGCAGAGCGGGCATACAAATGCAGGCGAACTAATAGCACTGCTGTCATTGACGCAAATAGTGGCGCCATTCTGGACGTCTGCTAGTTCCTCTAACTTGCGCCTTGGTTTCGGCTTCGCCTCTGAATGCGGTAGAACTTCTTTATTCAGCAATTATTGCCAAAGGCTGTTTTTTCGAATACTCACAGCGGCGATGGGCTCTACACAGGAAGTACTTCAATTCTCACATTTGACCCGGCAGCCCGTCTGCGCTAATTAAAAGCTACTTGAGCTAAATTGTTTAATTCTTCTCGTAATTGATGTCTCTAGTCATCTTCGGATATCTGTCGCAGCAGAAAGAATAATTAGGAAGCCAGCGAGCAAGTATTTCAGCGAGAGAAGAAAAAGCTGACGGGGTCCTTTATTCATTCGCCTAAGACGGCTCTAAGGCGAAAGCCGCCTTCGTGCTCTTCTACTTCTCAGTCCATATGTTCATACTCCCCCGCCCCCCTCTGAAAGCTTTCCGCACCTAACGTACTTTCGCACTGCCTTTAGAACCGGGGCATTGCAAGATTTTTGCATCTGACCTGGTTTTGCACTGCATCCTTGATCGGCCTAAGTTTGACCAAGTGATGACGTCATGATGACGTCACAAATATGAATATCTATGACGACTTGGTGACGTGATGTGGTGAAGTAATCACGTGAGATGATTTCGCATCACTCGTGTTGACGCCACCGATACGGGACGCCAATGCCACCGATGGTCAATTCTCGAGCTTCACGAGGCATTTAAGGCTTTCGCCTTAAAGGGACCCTCTAACGCTTTTCCAGACCTCATTTTTTTACATTTTTTACTTTCGGGTTGCGTAGACTGAAGGCTGAAGAGATTAGTGCAGCAAGAACGGCAGCGATAGGGGCACGCAGCCTGAAGTTATTCAGCCTAGAACACTTAAAATACAATAAAATGCAGGCCTACCCTCAACTCGATTTTCGCGGGGTCACCTGACCATGTTTCACTCGCTCTCTGACGTCTGATCGCGCCCCAATGAAATGAACTGAAAGATCCTACGTACGGGAAGCTTGCATACAATGTTGCCCGTTCTTTCCAACGTAATGATGACGCCTTTGCAGTAGTAACAAACTATGTTGTGCATTAAGAGTGAACTGCACGTGCGAAACGAGGCAGATCGCGAACGCCTGTATCATGTTTTGTAGTTTGAGTCATTTTTCTTGTTGCGATGGCGTCCATATCAACGCTCTTACATTTCTTTCCTTTGAGTTCCTTCAAACGACGGCGCCTGGAGCGTCCCCAGCGCGTTTCCACTTTAGTTTGCACCAGCGCCGTGGCGTTCGGTGCATTAATTCTTTGCCGGGCGCTGCAGTTTTAAAGCTGAACAATCTAAGAACGTTTGTCTAGTTGGTCTTCAGTGAAAAAAGCATGTTAAAGGAAAACTAAACCCAATATAAACCCATTTTGTGATGCAACGCGGTTGTTACTTCTAACGTTAGAGTTATCCAATCATGGACCAGCGCTCATCTTCGTCATTTCCGCCCGCAATAGTTCTGGCGAGCGCCACTACGCGTTGATGCGGTCGGCAGCGATGTAGGTGCTTGAAAAAAAGTGTTGGAGGGCCCCTTTAAAAAGCAAGATTGTTGTATAGCTAATATCGCACAGCAAAGTTATGTATTACAGAGCACTATTGCTTGACATCACCATATGTGCAGTAATTGTCGTGAAGGCTTGATAGTTGCTCGGTACGCTCGGGGAGCAGCGAACCGTTGTGTATATAAGAATTCCTCCAGCCATTGAAAACAGCCGCTCAACCGGCACACACTGTATTTCCGTTCGTCGTCATAGCCTAATTATCTAAGTGGGCTATCTTACTTAGGCGACGCAGTGACAACTGATCGGCACCATGATCTTTGCAGATGATTCAGGTAGGTTAACCCAAAATATTGCAATGTTTCATTATTTTTATGCATTCATTTCTTATTTCACAGTTGCTTGCTATTTGTTTCGATGGTTTTCTTTGGTGTTTTTTGGCACTTTGTATCAATGACGTGCGGCCTTCCTACGGACTGCCGAGCTCTCGCAACTACATTAGAACGATGGTCCAGCGTTTGCAAATGTGCACGAAGGGGAGGCTGAAGAGATATGGCCAATAACGCCAAGTTGTCTATTTGGGCATCAAACTTTATGCAATGCAACAGAGGTATAGAATTCCTTCAGATTATTTCAAGATACTTTCAAGTTCTATTTCACAAAATGTTGATCCTACCATGTTCGAGATGCCTCACCTGTGCTTTAAGGCTATTGTAATATTTTTTGTCTTCCTGTCTGCGCACAATCAAAAGCTGTGCAAGCTATTCGTTACAATAACATGCGAGCGACTTAAAAAGCAACTTGTGTAATGACAAAAATATATAAAGCAAGAAAACCCTAGTGAATAGTTTCATTGCAATTCTGAATACCGCGCGACAAACATACAACAATCATAATTGTTCTGTCATGATTCCCTGCGGAATAAGAAGGATGTGTGAAGAAAACTGCACACAAACACAAACTCAGAAAACTGTCTCCTAAGTAAATTCTGTCAAGGTCACATGGTAAATTGCTGGTAATGCTTAAATCTGAGGGACCAGTAGTCTTTTACCAAGGGAGACTTAATTTCTTTTGACTGGTGACATTGTAGTATTTTGATTGCTCTGTATCACATTTCAGGACTACGAAGTACGGCTCCACGTGCGCCAGAATTGTACCACCATTGCTTGTTGGCGGCACTTCAACTGTCCTAGAAGCGCTCAGCAGCGTATCTAAGGAGAGACCGCGCAATGTGCTTGGTTGCGGTATCAGAGATGGCGTCGCGCTGTGTTCTTGGTCGTGCAGTTCGATACGCCGATGATGTGCGTCGTTTCTTGTACCGGCTAAGTAAGTATAACCTTCTTCCCACACGCTCTTTTCCTTTAGAGCGGGGCTCTCCCAGCTTGCGTAGCCGCTGTCACGTAGAAGGGAGTAGAGGAGGTTTGAACTGCCTCGTCGTGGTTGCTGCCACATCCCAAGGATGGAGGCCATTCCTTTTCATTTTTAACGTCTTGACCTTATGTTGACTTTATGTACAGTATCTAAAAAGATACACATGCAGTTATTCACACTGGATCTGTCACAGCATAACTCGCAAGAGCCGAAAGTGCATAGCAGCGCTCCTGCGACCGAACCCCCGTGGAGAGCCGGGAGCCAGGTTTTAACAACCCTGATCGCTGCTCCCCGTTCTCCCCACGACAAATCAAGACCACGCAGTCACCTGATCCGGCCGACTTTAATTTCGATCTCGTCTTTCTCTCAGTCTTCAGCCACGTGTGTGCGACAGATGAGGGGAACGACCATCAAACAACATTCCCAATAGTACACTATCACGCACAATGGTGGCGCCATCCAGCTAGCTTGGTCATGTTCACCCGTCTTCCCGGTAAACGATCGGGCCCATCGCAACCAGCCCATGGGGGCACACCATGGCACGCATTTTGTCGACACCTACACAAGTTTGCATGCTCTCGACTGCCGGACAGCCACTCAGCCGCTTCTCCAGGCGACGTCTTCCAAAGGCACCGCGAAGGTGTCAGATGCATGCCGCTGGTGCAGCCCACCGGGCGCTGGGCAATGCCCTGGCGCGCTTTCTGGGGCAAAGACATCGTCAATCCCCTTGTCGCCATGCCAGACCTTACAGGCTACGAACGCTCGTCGGCGCATGCTGAGGTGCCGAACTTCGAAATGTTTAGCTGCAGCTTAGAGAGACCACCTGATATGTTTTTTTTTTTTTTTTTTTTATCCAGGTTGAGACGCCAATGGACGCCTACGCACGTCACTTTCGGTTGCAGCGGTGAGCACTCGTCGCGCGGTGGGCTCCATTGCGTCATGCCAGAAGTCCGCGTTCACTGTGCCGAGTTGCGCAGACTAAGGTAACGATGCACGCAATGCTTAAATTGTTGTTCGGACAGTCAGCATGAGATGTGATTCAAGGATCTTCCGCGATTCTGCTGTGTTCGCAACGAAAGCATCGCGCCGTGTAATTTGAAGATTCCGATTTATTTTCTAGCATCGAAGATTTATGTTTACGGCTGCCAAAATAATGCTCAAGTGAAATCGGCGATCTGGCACTGCGGAATGAGTGCGCACACGGAACTTGCACCGCCAGCTTTGATAGCCGTAAAACGCCTGCGTAAATCCGCGAGGAACAAGTAGCGCACGTCGACGCTGGCTGTTGTGGAAGTAATGACGGAAAAAAGAAAATTTTCTCGTTAATATCCAGAAATTATTCGCTACCTTCGCTGATGCAACATATTTGTCATCACTATTGCGCTCTCAATAAGTGTCGAATATGTTCTGAAATGTATGAATTTTTTGAACATTTCAAATGTCAACGGTGTCTTTCAAATCTAACCACCTATACCAAGCTATACCAATTGAATATTCGAAGTTTCGAATGTTCGCACATCACTAGCATTCTGGACTCAAAATACCTGGTGTTAAAGAAATGCGTCCAAAATCCTCAAAAATTAGGGAAATGGGATATTTGTTCGATTCCTTCACAATTACTTTTTCTGTAGCCGCAGATATCTTAAGATGGCTGAAGACATCATTTGGGACAATAATTAAGAAAGTTAAACTGGTTACCTTTTTATTTATTGGAGTTAGGCAGTCATGTCATATTGTAGAATTGAATTTCTGGACGCTTAGAACCCATGCAGCTTGGAGATATGGAGAAAGTAGCCTCTAGTAATTATTGTGGCGTACTGAAATTCAGTCATATTCAACGGCGAAACCGAAACTGAAACCCCGATAAGTACAACAAAGACGACCACCATAACGTCACTGTTCAAGACAACTATTACAAGGTGTAGTTCCTCGTAGTTCTTCCGCATTCATTAGCGTATGTGCGCGTGCGTTCTATAATTCCAAGCGGAGGCCGCACATCCACCCAACGAAATATGTTGGTGGTTAATATAACAACGCTCAGTCGTGCTGAACGTCTCAGAAGGATATGGCAGCTGCGCTCTTCGGCATTTTGGCTTTGGTTTTGCCGCTGAATTTGGGTGAATTTCATTGCTTCGCAATTAATATTAGAGGCCGCTTTTTCGAAACCTCAAAGCTGCAATGGGTTCTTCTTCGCATGAAGGGCTTCAATTCTCCCATTTGACGTAACCGCCCAACACCACTAATTGAATTGAATTAATTTATCTTTTTAAAATGCCATCCCAAATGATGTTTATAGCCATCTGAATGGCTGCGGCTACAGAAGAAGTCATTACGAAGGCATCGAACAAATAGGACACTTCCTTGATTTCTGAGGATTTTTCACGAATTTCTTGAAACGTCCTGTATATTCATTTTGCCTAAGATGTTCACAAAGCTTCGGGCCACCTTCTGTTTTGGCCGTCCCGTTCACCGTTGCTACCTGAAACTGCGCAACGAACAGAGACTTTTTTTCGTGCAGTCTCCTTGACCAGCTTTCGTTTTGGGGAATGTTGTCTTCGGGCGTCGTAGAAGTCACGAGACGTTCTAATAAAGAAAGATAATTTACTGTAAACACAATAAAACTCACATAACACAGAGGCAACACAACGCCACACAGGCGAACATCAAGAGAGTCTCACTCGTCAGCGTCGTCGTCGTCTTCCACTCTCACACCAGCACGCGCGCTGCTCATAGAGGCGCTAGCGATGTGCTAACAGGAATGGGTTTGAAAATAAATTGGTATGAATGGTGGCTGCCCTGCACTATTTCGCCCAACGAGGCGTCACATTTTAAAAGCGGGGCCATTGGTTTGTTTTGCTTACATACATAAGTAACTGCGCGCCTCACTGCCTGGCGCGCATTCTTAAGCATCCTTACGGAAGCTAAGCCCCTCAGATTTCTCTTCCTTGACAGTCTGTTTTTTGTGTGTTACTTCAACTTATATAAACTAATAACATTAGCGGAACAGGACACTTCTGATGTTGAATTCGTTTTGTTTAAACACTAGGACTTCAACGCCTGCATATGCAATGCGTGCGCGACACTGTTGCCTGACTTTTGGAGCTGATGTGTGTATCGAATCCAAAATTAGGCCCGGTAGCTAGTTTGGTACACTGCCCTGAAAGTTGGATGCATGCAGGGCTGCATGCGCAGAAATCGTCGAGTTCGCCATGTATGTGTGCCTGTGTGCGTCCGTGCATGTGCTTGTGGGTCTGTGTGTAAGTGTGTGTATTCTTGTGTGCGTGTGTGTGTTCGCGTGTGCGTGCGTCGGTTATTACCTTCGACAGAGCGCCCACAGTGGGCTAGAATGATGGTTGTCATTTCACAATCCACGGTAAAATTGGTGAAAGTGAGGACGACCATTATAACAAGTTGTAGACAGAGCTTATTTCTTTTAACGTCGACTTTCTGGTGCGCTAGAACCAAACCGCTCAAGGTCTAAAGATTTCCTCTTAAATCACCGGCCACTGCCCCCTAAAGCGATGCTTAAGGGAGCACTGACATCAAATTTACACGTCAAGATTTTTGCATCAACGAGTAGTTATCGACCCCCTAGTAGCGATTCGCGACCCAAAAAGCCACTGAGGGACGAATAACTCTTTGTTTTATTGATTTAGATCGGTGGTATCTAGCACGATTCAAAACAGCCGGCAAGCCTACCATTTTTTAGCGCCGGCAGCGCCACCTCTAGACCACGCCCCATCTGACCACTTGTCTACAGAAAGGAGTGACGTGAGGTTCAGCTCCTCAGCTAACATTTAGCCTGCTAGGCGCACACGTTCAGTCATGCCTTGTCACCAGCATCGCCGTCAAAAATGTCGACTAGTGTTGAAGACGACATTCTGGAACTCGGAATCGCCGCGATTCGCGACGTCGCGAATCATTTTCGCTTTCATGCTTTGCAAAACAGTGATTCAAAAATTGGGGGATCCTTAAGCTTCGCCTTTTCAGGTGAACGCGATAGCGAAATCCGGCCCCTAGTGCGCATTTCAACCACTAAGAGCATACTTATTAATGTGTACTGTTACACACACACACGCATACAGACATACACGCGCACGCGAGCGCGATTGGTACAGGTTCTCGATCTAAAGCACTTCCCTGTGCAAGAGTCGCATGGCCTCTGAGATACTCGCCCCGTGCCCGTCATCTCAGAGACCATAAAGAGTCGAGACATATTTCTCACAATGCCTCACAGATGGCAGCACATTATCTAGCGTTTGAACTTCTCAAGAACATCAAATCAACGTTTTATTCTCTCTCTCTCTGTTTGCTTGATCACACTTCCTCTAGAAAGCCGGCGTTAGCTTGGTTTGTTTTCCGCTAGATGGACATAGTTGTCCATATTTAGAGCTGTTTGAAAGTTCGTGTGTGTTTTTAGCGGTGATGGCTGCACTAGCAGCCATCGCCGCTATCGCCGCTTTTTCGACGTAGTTTGATGGCCTCGCCAATGCGCCTACAAATCGCCGAATAGTTTTCGTCGTGACACCTGCCGAACAAAATGCGTTCAGGATACTCCTTCCACTACATGGCATTTATGTAGTTTTTTTCCGAAGCGGCTGCAGTGACATCGTGGCTTTGTGGTAGGACACCTGCTTGCCACGCGAACGGCCCGCGTTCGAGCCTCAATGGGACCGACGATTTTTATTGTTTATGTTATTTGCTTCTTTCTCGATTTTCACTCACAAGCATCGGTAGCGACACCGACGCCGAGAGCAGAATTTCTGCAGCACGAGCTCTCTAACGCTATCCCGTTAAAATCGACGCTGTTCCAAGCAGCAGCGAGGAGGTGCCCGGGGATGCACGCTTGGGCCATGCTCGCTGATGTGTTTCGATTAGCTATATCACAGAACTTTAGTGTGCACGGCATTCCGGTATACCGCAAAGGGTCTATGGAATATCGGTATAGGCTTCCCAAGCAACGCTTAGCGGCGCTGCTGCTCTTGACAGGCAGCGCCATCTCTGGCAGAAAAAGAGAAACTGGGGTGTTAGCAGCGCGCGTTTTCCCTTCTCTCCACCGCCTTGCCGCTCGCTTTGCACGTGCAGAGCTCTCGCGGTGCACTTGCGCTTGCGCCGCCTCACAATGTACCGCTTGCAGTGCCGCTTCAAAAGGATTTTCAAGCTTGATTGGCACTTCCGAAAAGCGAACTTGATAAAATGAGAAGGCTCGTCAATTACGTTAACGGTGAAGAGCAGACGATCGACAACAACGACGCCCAACTCAAAGCGAAATGCATTTCGCAAGTCGCGATTACACCGTGTAGGACGTATACCTCGAGGTAAGTCTCATTCTGTCATGTTAAAGATGAATAATGGTCCACATGCACTCCGAAATGAAGCCGTACACGCTATCGATGTTCTGCGGCGTGGACTACGAATCATATGATTGTTGTTTTGATATGGCATGCTTACAGTAGGAGCCGTGTACTTTCGTGAACAAACGTTTGCGGCGTGCGAAAAAAATTATACGGCCATGGCACTGCTTCCTGAGAAGGTTAGAGTCAAGTCCTCCGTGCCGCTGGAGAATCACCCGCCGATTAAGACGCGAGGCAGCTAGCTGAGCTTTAACCACTGTGAAGCAAGATGAACTGCTCGCCTCGTTTTTTCGGCTCTCGCGTCGTGCTTGCAGTCTCTTTTTATAATATCGACTTGACAGGCGTATAAAACCTGCTGCGTGAACGCGGCTAGAAAATCGCACAAAGTCAGAAGGTGGTTACTTCAAGTTTGCAATTGCAAAGCATGTATTAGTGCCAGTTATATTTAGCGGCTTAAATATATCACCCTAATAAAGTGACACAAACAAAGCAAACCTGCAGAACGATGTCAAAGCTTGCTGCAAATGCACAGACGTCCGTTCCGGCGTGATAAAGCAGCCTTCACGACGCGTGAAATGCAGGCGCCGAACTTCTGACGATGTGCTGAGTTCAGTTGAATTCAACCAACCGCGCAATGCTAATGGTATAACGCGAATGTGAACGTTCAACAACGACTGGTAGGTCTCACGAACACGGGGAATCAAAACACAAAGTTGCTTCACCTACAACCGTAACTGGACTTTAACAATACGAGAAGACAGCGAGTAATCATTAATGTAGTCGCTGCGTGCATGCGCCGCGTTACTTACCGATTCAGGTAGTCGGAACGAACGAAAGCGATGAACTCAGACAGCCAAAATAGAAGGCGATACAGCGCTCTCAGCTATCCACGCTTGCCGCCTTTATTTCTCGTACGACACGCCCGGGAAGCGATACAGTTTAACACGTGAATCGCGTGCCTTGGTGTTGTCTGCACTGTTGTGGCTGGCCGCTAAACCGCAATACTTCGGACCACGCTTGCGCTTCCGCGGGGTCGCTTCTGCCATCGCTGAAATGCGCAGCTTCGCACAGCAAGCCTCTCGGTTCAACGTACCCAGCTGACGGCCCCCCTGTTACCCGCACCGAGAGAAGAACGCGTGCGCACGTGCGCTACCGCTACCGTGAAAGGGGCTGAGTCGGCCGCGCCGAAGCGAAGGTTCAGAGCTCTCCGACAGAGCCGCAGCGCGGCTGGCGCGGCGCTGTCGTCGCGCCGCAACAGCCGCAACATCTGCCGCCATGGCTCGGAAGCGCTTGCGGGGCCCGGCGAACAGTGTTTCAGCGAGCGTCTACGCGAGTGCACGGATGGATGTGTTTTTCAACGTGATTTAACGACTCTCTCGGGCTTCAGCGATGTCGGAAAATAACTGCTGCGTTGTCGGCTGCTCAAACACACCGAAAAAATCGCCAGGAATGCACTTCTACAGGTTTCCGGTGCTTTTCATGAGCGAGAGCGACGGCGGCGGTGGATTGCGGCTGTACGACGTAGAAGGTAAGCAATCGCGCTTTGTTTACGGTAGTGTTAGACCGATTACCGTGTTTTTATTTCTCCATTTATGTCGCTACGTCTTCAGCGAACGCTACTACGTTTACATTTGGTCGCGTCACCTGCATTGTAGACGCTACAGTGCACATAAGGTTGTCATCACTGATAAGACGCGATGCCTAGGCTCTCTTGAAAAGGAATGGCGCGAAGCGCTATGCCAGAGAATGTGGGGCAGGTGACGGCTCCTTTACAAGTGCGACGTGGAATCACACGTGTGCTGCATGAAATGGGCTGCATTCTACCTAATGATGGCACTGGAATGCGATCACCGGTGCAGAATGTTCGCTGTGCGCTCGCCTCAACTGTATGCATATTGGCTGTGAAACATGGCACCTGTGCGCACTGAAGGCTTTTGACAGGACATTCAACCGATTCAACCTCCCTTTGAATGCCTCGTAACATGACTTCATGCTAATAAAAAACACCGTTGATGTATCCCATAATGGTCATTCGCTTTACACAAGCTTTGTTATGAGTGGGGCCATAGGCGTGCGCACGGGGGTGGGGGCTTTCCTATTTGCCCAAGAGGGGGGGGGGGGCGCAAAATCTGCCCCTTGCATTAACTTAGTGGGGCCTGGGGGCGCTGAGATGATCCTTTGCCCCCTCCCCCCTTTGATGGGGAACCCTGCGCACGCCTGAGTGAAGCCGATTATGGAACTTACGTGTTTTCTTTTCTTTATTCTTACTGGTGGTGCTAGCTACTTGTTGCTGTTTTCTTTAGCATGTAATTGGTAAGTATATGTTGGGGCTGCTTCATTGTAGTTTTATCACACCTGAAAAAAATTTTGCCTGCCCAATGCGTGGAATCGATCCTCAAAGTTTCGTTTTTTTTTATTTTTGCTAGTGGTGCTAGCTACTGGTTGCTTGTTTTGTGTGGCATAGACTGCAGAGAGGCAGGCGCACATGATCTTGCGACTTTGCGGGAGTCGAATACCTCAGACGCCGGCAGTTCCACGCAGCGGGAGCTGGATGGAGACTGGAAGACAGTGCTGATTCTACACGAGAGGAAGGCACAGGCTCGACAACGCAAGAAAAAAAATTACTCCATCTCCAGCTGAAGCGAACCATCTTCCCGCTGCTTCGCATCCACACATAGTTCCCTTTAGTGGGAGATGGTGTAAATTTTTTTTATTTTTTTCCTGTCGTAGATAGAGGTAGCGGACGTCTTCCTTTTGAATTATTTGCATTTATGGTAAAATTTATAGCGCCTATATTTACGATGTCGGAGGCCTAAAACGTTGTTGTGTCTGCCTATTTTGGCGCCTAAAACCAGCCTTTTTATTACCTTAAAACCTGGCCTTCAGTCATATAAGTTTCGAACGGCTCAATATAGTTACTTAATTCTTTTTGCTAAGTAATCTTCAATAGAGAGGGAGCTTGAAAATATTGAGTCCAAGAAGGTCAATTTTCTGTTTTTTTTTTTCCAGAAAATTGCATTTTTGAAGGTGGCGACCTACCTTAGGGCCTTATAGAACGGTATCCACCAGTCTTTGAAAGGTAGCTGGAGCTGAGCACAACCCCAAGGGCAAGACTTTAAACTCGTAAAGTCCCGTCAGGCGTTACAAACGCAGTCTTTTCTCTGTCTTAATAATCGACCTCGATTTGACATTATAGACGAGGCAACCTAAACTTTGCGCGCGTAATGGCAGCGCCGGATGCACCCCTGGTGGGCCGCTGAAAACATCGAAGGTCGTCGGCTCACCCGCGGAAGCGACTGCGCGCTGCCCCGCGGGCGTTTTCGGCAGAGCGCTTGCTGCCGGTGATCCTGTTTCCTAGTTGCAAAGAAAGCCACCTCATTCCACAAGACGGTAAGCATCATCCTTAGGCCGCGCACAGCCGCATCAGCCTAGAGAAGATTATAAGCACTGAATAGACCTGTGTACTGCATACTCAAGGGAAATGCTCAGACAAAGCAAGCGCCAAGCTGTCCGCCCCTTGAAATCGTCATTCATTTTGCGCGCCTTATTTTTATAATTGTCGTACCGTAAACCGAGTGCTGCTTACACATACAACAATAAAGTTTAGTCGACTAGTCCCATATCGTCGAGCCCATTCAGTACCTCCAGGAAAGAGCACACTGGAGCACCAGCTGATGTGAAAACCTGTTGTGGTGCGGCGCAAACCGCGACATATTTAACACGGTGATCGCGGCTGCGTATCTGCACTGGTGTTCTCCTATATTCCTACTTGCGGCCAAATTTAGAGCCCGTGAGACAGGCGCGTGACTGAACGGGTTCTGTATTGCAGGTTCATCACATAAATGCACAAATAGCGATTGTATTTTTTATCTGATAAGCATTTGAATGTACTTGTAACATTCATTGTACGTAGTACTCACCGAAACAAAGACCATTTGTGGTGCTTTTATATATGTCGTTCATCCACTATATGATGACAAACATTTTTGTACCGCGCAAAAGCGGGCTCTCAAGCTACATGTCCTTTTTATTTCAAACGCGTAAAAGCCCATATTGGCGCAACGTATATCGCAACATTCCGTTCTTTCTAGACATTGGCTACTGTGTACAAAGCCATTGTAATTGGTTGTAATATGTATGTATATAATATTATATATATATATATATATATATATATATTGTGTGTGTGTGCATCTTGGTTTCCTCAAGTTTTAATAATGTGGCTTTTGTATTGCTATAAATCACATAGCAAGGATATAACCAGCAGTCGTGAGTTTTTTCTTTACACTGTTCTATTTCTGGAAACTGCAGGGCCAGGAAAAGAGCCCACCTCAAACTTGTGGAGAACTAGTGCGTAAAAACGGAACAGTAAAGCTAGCAAACGTGAACATACCTTTCTTTTCTCGCCCTTGTGCATTGGTAACAGCTTGATGAGGGCTAGTCGGGTTATAATTACAGCAGAGAATAAGACAGCGCGACGAGAACAACGACAACAAAAGAACAAAGCTCTTGATCTATCGTCTTCGTTCTCTTGTTGTCCTTGTTCTTTTTTTATTTCGAGAGTTTGCCCAACGGCATACATAGTTAAATATACTGATAGAGGCCGGTTTCCGCTATATACATCAACTGTGCTCTATGGTGGGGCCCATAGAGCCACAAATCATAATTCGGTGGTCTCGTCGGATGAAGGCCCACTGTTCCCAGGTAGCGCCGCCGTATCTGGTTCAGGCCAGGCCATGTCCACAACAGGAGCTTGATTGAAGCCGTCGTAGTGTTTCACCCCCTGCCCTGTTGCAGTTCGCCTGAAAAATCGCTTACCAAGAAGCCCAGCTTACCAAGAAACCCAGAGGACACGCCCGTTTCCGGGTGGTTTTCATGCCAAACTCGGGTTGGCATGAATTAGTCCATGCTGGTTGTGTCATTTACAAACCCTTCTACATTCTCTTCTCTCATATGCACAAACATTTTCAAGCAGGGTGCCTAATTCAACTTATTTTGCGTCTATTTTCATACCGAGGTCGCACAAGTTCTCGTCATAAATATTCCGCGCCATCATGGTGCCATATGTTTTCATCATTCTAAAAGCACGGCGCACTAATTTATTTTCAACCTTCCATTTTCTCGACCATCCGGGCATTACCGTCTCCGAAAGGGTGACGTTCTTGGCCAGTCTCTTGACAAACGTGCCCTACACCATCTCCACCGACCCCGCGAGACCACGACCCGCAGTTCAAGATAACGCTAGAGCAAGCGTAGCGCGAGGTTAGCGCGCAAGCACGCTCACATGAGCACCGTGAGCAAGAGCGCGCGCACTGCTGCTCAGAACAGCGCGATAGGAGAACGCACGCACGAGCGCCTTGAATAGCGCACGCGTAGCGCGAGTAGCAAACGAGACGAAGAGAGAGAGAAAGCATGAGTGAGCGCGTGCAGCGAGACTGAATGCACGCAGCCGCAGCGTAAACAAACCGCCGGCGGAGCGCCGTGCGCAACCTTTCCGGAAAAGGGAGCGCTTTTCAGGAAGGGCGCTTTTCCTGGCCCAGGTTTTATCGTCTAACCGCTTTTGAGGTCCCTCGACGGCAAGTAGCGTGCATCCTTCTGCATGTCAGGTGAATCGTCCATACGCGGTAATGGGTATACGTCTCTTCTTTTTTTTTTTTTTTGTCACGCGGTTCACCTTGCGGTAGTCGACACAGATGCGTAAGCCGCGCAAAGATTTGAGCTGGAGCGCTCAGCTGTTATCAGCTGAAAAGGTCAGTGCACCGTCCGGTATATTGATGATGACACCGTATTCACGCAATAAATCCATCTTTTAGATTGCCCATTTGCAACACTCGGAAAGAATAACGAAAGTTGCGACGAATGATGCATCTCTTCATTCTTGCGGTGCCCTCCCTGCAGGCGTGAGTTGCTGCCCTCTAGCGCCTCTAATCTTCGGTCTTGTCCATTCCATTTTCATCTTCCTGAGCTTAACTGCCAGATTATCACTCATTATTGAAAAGTCCGCACCAGTGTGCCCAGCGCCGTCACGTCGTGACTGTCAATCTTAAGCATAATGCCGGTGGTAACAATCTCATCTTTCGTCGTGTTACTGTAAATTTTCGGCCCTTCGTTCGGCAGTAATGGGGAATTTTCAGCTCTGTCGATTCTAAATCTTCTCCCCTGAAGTCGCTGCTTTTAGATTCCTCGGCAAGGAGGGGCACATCTCCCTCTCGCCATGTCAGTGGTGCTACGTCTATTAGGTAAGGAATAACATCCAGCAGAAGGTCAGCGCGACCGGAACCCAGGGGAATCGTCCCGCGAGTTCGTTATACTCGTATCGAAGTTAGGTCTCTCATTGTCTTTCAGGTCTTTCATTAGGTCTTCGGCTACTTTTGGCGGTGGCGGCGGCAGCGGTACAGACCCTTCGTTGACTTCGCTGTATTTGCAGATCTACTCCTGCGATCGGCCCAAAAGCTGGAAAGTGCCAACATTAGCGACGGTCTGCGCATGCCCCACAGCGACAGCAAGAATCAACCCTAGCGAGGCACAGCCCACTTTGACTGCCTGGATTTCGTGTCGTTCTCGTGGCCTCAACGGTTCCGCGGACGATAAATCTACGCCTATCCCACTGGAAAACTCTTTGATGGTGGCGGTGGCAGCGGTACAGACCCTTCATTGACTTTGCTGTATTTGCAGGTTGGTGTCTTTTCTGGTAATTGAGCACTATCCATTTCATTCTCGCAGCCGCTGCTACCAAAGCTGTTGGCATGTCTAGTGATAGTATGTGCCTCGTGCGCAAGCAACCTTTGTCAAATTTAGATGACTGTGTAGCCTGTACAACATGCAATGCCAAGTACCACACAATCAGTTTCGCTGGGTTGTCCGAACACACCATTCGGTCAAAAAAAAAAAAGAATCGGACAGGAAAACTTGGAAGTGCTCGAAATGTAGAGGATCGAGGAAGCGCAACGATGTCACGACGCCAGAACTGCCCACCGAGCCGAATCTAAAAGATATGTGCGTAATGCTGCACACGATCAACCAAAACCTTGATGTCTTGATGCCCCTAAAAGAGACAGTTCATGGCATTCAGAATTCTCTACAGTTCATGTCGAACCATATGCGTGACTTGTCCCAACGAGTAGAAGGAAATGAGCACGACATTAAAGAAACCACAACGAAGATTGTAAAGCTAAAGATGAAAGATTTGAACACTGAGGCACTTGAACAGGAAATTGATGAGTTGGAATGGCGAAACCGACGGGCAAATCTAGAAATTCATGGTATAAAACAAACAACAAATGAGAACGTTCTGGATAAAATCAATGTCATTGCTGCAAAAATTGCTTTGCCATCACTCACTGAGAGCGACGTGGCAGTAATACACAGACTACCATCAGTACGCGATACGATTCCTGCTGTCATGTGTAGATTTGCAAAGCAGAACATTAGAGACTTGTGGTGGACAAATAGGAAGAATTTCAGACATGTCGGTAAAGACGTTCATGTGTTTGAAAACATGACAAAAGGAAAACGTGCGCTGCTGCAGGAAACTAAGGAATGGGCCAAAACGCACAACTTCAAATATGTATGACACAATAATGGAAACATTCTGTTAAGAAAGTCCGATGACTCTCCAGTAAAAGCGGCAACTCATGTCAGTGAGCCTCGACTCTTAAACTGACTCCCTAAGGTTTATTTTGTTTCTATTTCCTGGATCACACTTCAAAATGAATTCTGCTTTTGAAACCATATGCAATACAGCATATGTGCTAACAACCAACTTCAAAAATCATCTTGGTTCAGACTGCAGTAAATCCTTCAATGCCTATACTTAAATACCCAATCAATCCGCAATAAGGAAATGCAACTGAGCGTATTTTTGCAAATTGTAGACGTGATGACACATAATAACTGAAACTTGGAGCACCAATTAAACTGATGTTTGTGATTGCCTGGCTACCAAACACACTTTCTTAATCGAGCCATTGGCCGAGGTGGTGGCGTTTGTATGCTATTCCATAACAAAACTATCCGAAATTATACTCACCTGCACTGTGTCCACAAATGACTATGATTATGAAATATTGCCTGTTTGCTTAGGAAGTTGTCTTTATTTTGTATGCTATTGCCCTCCAAATGGTTGTATTGAAAACCTTTTTGATATGTTTGACTCGTTCATACATTTTACTCAACACCATCAGCTAAACTTTATTTTAGCAAGGATGTAAATAAAAACATGCTTAATACTGATCTCACCACAAAAAAGCTTGACTTCCTGCTGAAAGCAAATAGATTGTGTAGCGTTATACCACGGCCGCTACATAAAAAAAACAGGTGCGGCCTGCTGCGTCGCGTCGCCGTCAATGGGCGAGCGCGGGTCGGCTGAGCGGCAGCTGTTTTGGCTGTACCAGTGTGGCGGCGCCAGTGCGGGCGCAAGGAGAACTAGGCCCCGGACGCCGTTTCGGCGCCACGCAGCAGGCCGCACCTGTTTTTTTTTATGTAGCGGCCGTGGTTATAAAAAGACCAACACGTATTGCTCATAAATCGACACTGCTAGACCTCTTCATAACAGGCACTAACAGGAGCCTTAAAGCAGGAATATTTCTTTCCGAATTCAGCGACCATCTACCAATTTTTCTTTGTTTAACGAAAATCCATAGTAAAAGGAAAAGTTCGCTTCATATCGTGCGGTCGATAACTGAACGAAATATACTAGACTTGTGAAACGCACTTTAAAAAATCAATTGGAGTGACGTACTTAATCAAAAGGACCCAAACACAGCCTATGACTGCTTTTTGGAAGCATTCATTTCAACTTACAACACGTGCTTTCCTGCAAAATTATTAAAACATCAACGACGTGCTCAGAAACCATACATTACACGTAACTTCGTAATCAAAGTAAATGAGAAAAACAAGCAATATAATGACTTCATGAAAACAAAGTATCTAAATGATCTTAAGGTTTTTCAAACGTTTCGAAACCGTTTGAACAAATACCTTCAAAAAGCGAGACGGGATTACTATAACAAGCAGTTTGTTTGTACTAAAGGACGTGCGGATGTTATGTGGAAAAAGCTAAAAAATCTCATTGCACTTAAAGGCTATCCTGAGCTTAACTGTATAAAAGTAGATGGTGTAGAAGTATCGAATCAAGCTTCACCCAATAAATTTAATGAGCACGTTGTGAGCCTTTCTAGGTTTTTATGTACGTGTAACGACCTTACTGGTACCAGACCAGTAGAACAAATCATTTTCCTTGATCCAGTAAATGATAATCAAGTAATGCATAACTTCAAACAACTAAATAATACGAACTCGCGAGATATTGATGGTCTCCAACTACAACCTATAAAATATGTTTTCGACATTATTCTGCCCTGTTTAACCTACGTTTTCAATTTGTGCATTGCTAAAGCTTTCCCCTCAAGAATGTAAATTGCTCGCGTATCTGTGATTTTCCAGAAAGGCGATAAGAACGTCCTTGGCAACTACAGGCCCATATCTGTACTTCCAGTTTTTTTTAAATGTTTGAAAAGTATATTTGTACGGTTAAGTAAATTTGAGGGAAAACATCACATCTTGACAAGTGCTCAATACGGTTTCCGTAAACCTCTTTCAACAGAATCTGCGCTTTAGAAGAAAAATAATATATTTTTAAAAACCTTTAAGGAAATAAAATAATAAATGGTATTTTTCTTCATTTTATAAAAGCATTCAACCTCCTTGATCCCACTCTATTGATTAAAAACTCCACTGTTATGGTTTCCGTGGGCACGCGGAAGATATACTAAAATCCTACATAAAGAACCGAAGGCAGGCAGTCAATATTAAAGGCTTCATATCAGAAATGCACAAAGGTAAATGCGGAGTCTCTAAAGGAAGTACATTGAGCCCTTTTTTTCACATGTTTATAATTGATATAGTATAGACTCCATGTGCGAAATTCATGATATATGCCGACGATACGAGCATGTTTTCCTCCTGCAATGATTTAGATGTGATAATGGACACCGCAATTCACGCATTAGAAAAATATGAATGGAGCGAAAGAAATCGATTACGTGTGAATTTTGCGAAAACAAAAGTTGTTATATTTAGAGCAAGGAATAAAAATGTTCAATCAAATAAACAAACCTTTACTGCACCCCGTTAGAAATTGTTCCTACGTTTAGAAGTTTAGGTGTCCTGTTTAACGAATCGATGTCCTGCAATGGCCACGTTAGTCACGTCATCTCCAAGTTATCTCAAGTATTTGGGGTCCTTTTCCGAAATCACCATGTTCTTCGCTCAAGCACCATGAAGTTGTTATATCATTCGCTTTTTGAGTCGCGGCTTAATTACTGCCACCTTAAGTGGGGTAAGACATAAAAAAACATAAAAAAGTTACATATTCCCCCCCAAAAAATTATTAGCATAATTGCAAATGTCCCTAGACTAAAGCATACTAAAGAGCTTTTTCATAAATATAAAGTACTTCCGGCTGAAAACTTATATGAATATCGTTTATCTATAGACATCAAACGCGACATAACCCAAAACAAATTGAAGTTTCCCTGTAGTACAGTCGAGCGCAATACGAAGGTTATCGCGCGATCGTCGACCCCTAGCGTCTCAGGGGCCTAGTGGCACGTTTAGAAAGAGTGAAAATCATGATTACACATTATTCTCGCATCGTTGGCTGTTTCATGCTGCAACAGTCGCCCCTACGACGAACTATACACCCTTCCTCTCTATTTTAAGCCTTCCATTCGTTGCGATCAAGTGTATTCTTCGTTCGCTCTTACCTCGGCGGGTGATAAACTTGCTGGGAAAGGTCTGGTAAAGCTGATGCTTCGCACTGCTTCGTTTGAACGGCTTGTTAAGTTGAACAAAATATATCGCGTTGTCATAAAAAAATGAAAATGTGTCTTCCTCAGACCGGAGTAATCGCAGCTTAAGGAACAGCAAAAATAGTGAGTGAAGCTTGCCTGATACCTCCTTCTCATCGAAAGGGTATTCTGGGACGGCGCTGTTTTAGTTCCTCGTCGACGCTCGCGCGATCACCTTGAAATCACGCTCGACTACACCAAGGCGCTGTCGGTAGCTGTTAGTGGTACAGCTGCCGTATCCGTGTTCGCCTCGGGAAGCGAATGCGCTTGCCTTATCTCCTGGCGCACAACTTCTCTGACTGGCGCAATCGCGCAGTCATTCGGCGCGGCGACGAGCTTCTTCACCCCTTCTACGATTTCTCGTATCAATCGGCCCAAAGAACCCTCGTCAGGCGTTGTCCCTGCGGTCAAGGTTGTTGCGCTGATTGATCCAGTGTTGTTTCGGCGGTCATACTGGCGGCAGCATAGCTGTAGTGTGCGTTCGATGGCTATCGCCTCCTTCGAAAATTGGTCGACGCTTGTAGGCGGGTTTCGCACGAGTCCAGCAAAGAGCTGCTGCTTAAGTCCGTGCATGATATCGATGATCTTGTTTCGCTACGGGCATATCGGATCTGCTCGATGAAATAGCCGAGCCATGTCCTCAACAAATATCGCAAGAGATTCAGTTCGCCTCTGAATCCGTGATTCATGGAGTCTCTGTGCATGCTCTTGTCTTTCGATGCTTACGAACGTGTACAGGGACATCCGCCGGACCTCGTCCCAAGATGACCATACGCGATTAGTGAACCATGTTCGGCATCCGTCTTGAAGAGGGATGTACACGTAGCCTAATTTGTGTACGGCGTTCCAGCCGTTAACGTTGGCTACACGGTAAGACAGATAACTGGGCAAGTTGGTATGTATCCAGATTTAAACTTTTTTAGCGCGCACAAAAGACAAGGACAAGGAAGAGACACACGAGGGCTAACTCCCAACTGTTTATACTGAAGGTATTTCGTGAATGCGGCCTGGGACTCAAGTTCACCCATGACATAGCAAAAGACAAACAGCTGCAGTGTTTAGACCTTTCAATAAAAATTTTGCCTAGCCACATGTGCTGGATGTACAGCCCTAGACCGGAAAAGCCCCTGCTCCAGTTCAAGTGGTGGCATTCAAAGATTGTAAAAAATGGAACAGCAGTGTTTTGCCTTCGAGGGGCCATGGTGAAGTCTTGCTATCATGCAGTGAAAGAGAGCTTCTGAAAACAAGTAGCACGGCTATCCTCAGTAGGCTTCCCGGAACAGGCTATCGCCAGAACTGTTGATAAAGTTGTAGGGGTAGTGAAGGGCGTGCACGCCTAACCTTCAAGGAAGCGCTTGAGTGAAGATAAAAGGCTCTGTGCGGTTTTTCCATATGTTGATAAATTTTATCACGAGTTAAAAAAATGTTGGCGGAAGGCATGGCATTGAAGTCGTTTTCAGCGCCCCCATTAAGGCGAAAAATTTGTGCGAGGCCGTTGCAAAAAAGTTCAAAGCGGGGGGAAATAAATGTAGCTGTGGCTTAAAGGAAGAATCGAAGTTAACAAAATGTTTCTTTAGAAAAAAAAAACGACTGCTCGCGTAGAGCACATAAGAATATTGGGACTACACCTGCAGGTCAACGGTCACAACGGTGAGATGGTGCGCAGACTTGGACTAGACGCACAGTAGACGACACAATTCGACTACTCAGCCGCATAACGAACAGACGCAGCGTTATGCGGGAAATGTGCGCGATCAGTCTCTTACAGGCGTACGCGATCAGTCGCATAACGTTCGTAGCCCCTTATCTAAAGTGACTGGCGTATGAACAAAAACTATCGACTGCATGATAAGCAAAGCGTTCAAGAGGGCGGTCGACATCCCTGTAAATGCGAGCCCGGACACGTTCTTCGAGGTGGGCCTGCACAACACCCTCGGCGAACTGATAGAGGCGCACAACATCGCACAATACTAGCGACTGTCCAAGTCCAAGAGGGGCAGGCGCATCCTCGAGTTACTCGGCATAACATACCACGCACAATGAAGGGAGAGAAGACGATGGTTGCGATCACGGTCCGCGAACGTCTCACCGTCCCGCCGCTTCCCAAGAACATGCCAAGGTGAAAATGTAAATTGTAGCGAAGCTTCCATAGAAGCCCATACGTTCAGAAAATGGCTGCTCGTCAGCTGTTCATGGGGCTTAGCGCGATCTGTGTGAGGAGGGAACACTTCCGGCGGAACAAAAAAATAAAGCGGATGTGACGCAATATCCGGTAAAAAAGTGACGTCATTTTGTTGGCACTAGCGCGAAATTTGACCTCAGAATATTTTTCTGAGGCCCCTGATCGCTAAGGACTTGCGCTACGGCGAGCCGGCAAGCCCTTGTCGAATGCGCTTGAAGCCAACGCTAGCTAAACTAATATCGACCCGTGACTAAACAGCGGTGTTTAAGTGTACCGTCGTGCAATTCACCTTGGTTTTACCAGGAACTTTATTCTTTGAGCTTTTATTCTGCGTTCGTGTCATTTTCCACAGCGTGAATAAAGTAGGCAACAGCGTACCTCTCATATTTGCAGCGTTGCTTATTTGCTTCGCACATGCGCAGGGGACTTAAAGAGCGCGTTGCATGTGTTCCTTAGTTTTAACGAGAAGAAATGACGCCTGCTCACGCCAAAATTATATTTCAGTTTTATTCAATGGTCACAATAACGCAATTTAACACACCCTACACAATGAGCAACAAATGTCATAAGTACAAAAGGTGCGTACCCTATGTGCACTGTGTGTTGCCTTTTGTTCCGATAAATTACCTTACGTGTAACGTATCAAGACATGCCAATTGTAGTGATTGTAGCGCGATAGATAACTTAGCGATCTGCTCACCGATAACAGGAAATATAGTAGGCACCGCGTGTTCACGAAGGAAACCGGGCAGCAGGAATAGTGATCCATGAAAATCCAGCAAGCACACTACTCCGAACCGTTGCCCCGGTGTCTTATCTAGAAGAGATGGGTCGCCAGACGTAGGTGTCGCTATTGCATCCTTGCACACCACATCGTTTCAGCGGGTACCGAGGAAAGCGTTCGGCGATAAATGTTAGCCGCGTCGTGCCGTTGTCTGTTGAACACCGTAGCCAACACGTTCTCCAACGATGAAACGCACGTCACAACTTCGCGCCGACCAAAATCAAATCCTCACCACAATAATTAACAGAACGCATGCAAGTGCGAAACACCAGAACACTTGAGGCGCCGTGTAGCCGTTAGACGAACTTACGAGCGCTCCTTTCCATGCACCGCAAGGGCTGCACTGAATGGTAATGACGTGCGCCTATCTTCAGGGGGCCCAAGAAAAGGTTTTTCGCAAGAATTAAACACTGTCGTACATTCTTGGCGCATTGCACCTACAATAATATTGTTCGGGAAATAAATGTAATTTGTAAAACATAAAGATTGCTTTACGTTGGAATAAAACTTGGTTTTTTGCTATTAGTGTTTGTTCCCTCCCAACATAGTCGCGCTTCAATCGCAGCACCCATAACTCCCCTTGCTGGTGTCGTTCGCAATAGGTTCTCAACAACCTTGTTCGCCCGAAGCTTCGCGACCTATTTGAATCGACCTTGAACAGGCACCCGACGCACTACGTCGGGCGCCGCAACAAAAGTGCAAGCCACCTGCAAAGAATGTATGGCAACAGCAAGGATGCAGTTGTACGTGGACGCCGCGCGATATCCATCTGCAAGGTGTGCCCACGCGATCGCAGTGGTGAATCACACGCGCTAATGCATCGCGAGCGCCATGGTGCATACGGAACACATAGAGGCGGCCGAAGAGGCGGCGATTGGTCTAGCACTGGTCGCGGCACCGGAAGCTGCGGTCGTGATCACGACTCGCAGGCTGCCGTCCGTGGCTTCGCGCCCGGCCGCATCTCGTGGCAGGCGGCCCGCATACTTCAAACTCGCTATGGCAGCAGAGACGGCGGCGACCTTCGAGGAGCGACGGCCTCGACGTCACGTCCTCGCATTTCAAAACAAAATGCGACGGTCTTTCTCCTCTTTACCCCGGTTCACACCAGCGCCCCGCTTGCAGGCAACCAGGCGGCCCACACCGCGGCTCGAGGTCTCACTCAACGAGTCGCGGCCGATAAGGTGGCCGGCTCCACAACAGCACAGTAATGGTCGTGGGGCGATCGCCTGACCCACATTCAGCGACATCACACAACATCACAGACTAAACAACGCAAATACCACTACTACGAGAAATGAAACAATAGACATGCCGTAACTTGTAGATTACTACAAACAGACATTTCCCCAGCCCGGAGATCCTGCGCATCTGTTATCCCAGCATATACCCGACGGACGCGCGTAAAGCGTGCGGGAAAAGAGACACCATGCGGCACATGCTTTGGGGATTGCCAGGAGAGCTAATGTCGCTGGCGCCGCTCACTTCGCGACGCATGTTAGGCGGGACAAACTGCTACCACTGCGCGAGGGCAGGGGCCGACCGCCGCCGCGGCTGTGGTCACTGCTGCGGATTCGCTGCGTCGGCGTCGCTGCCGCTGGGAGGTGGCACTCACCAGCGACAAGCTGACCGACCAACTTTGGGCCGTCCGGCAAGACGAAGATGCCGCCCGGTTCCAAGGGCTCCAAGCCATGACCTGACGGCACCATCATCGACGGAGAGTGGGACGCGACAGAGTTAATCCCCTCTTCCCCCGCCTCGCCCTGATTTTAATAAAGTTTATCATTGATGCTCGCGCTGCACAGCCGTTCACCGGCCACCCTGCTCTGTAGGGCCAGGATGCTGTCTGCGATCCGGAACTATTTGCTATCGCAAGTCAAGCGTTCTGTTTCCCGAGAGAAGAGCAGAAGGCACCAGGATTGGCAGCGATCAGGCGAGAAACTGGATGCCAAAAAGAGCACGTAGATTTGATCTGTTCACATCCTAAAGGCAGGTAGATTTCAACGCATACTCTAATGGTATAGGGTCGATGCTCAGACGTTACTCGAAGGTCCCCAATTACAGGGAACACTTTGGACGCCGTTGTCTTTCACCAGTGGCAGATAAGTGCGCTGACGCCTGAAGTGGATAGCAAAACGTAAAGATGGCTAACGCCGAAAGTCCCCGAAAAGGTGTTTATTGTAGTTGAAGCCCATTAGCGATGTGCACTGTTCGAAGGAACATTCGGGACACCAAATTTGCGGGACACCAAGTTGAAGATGAAGATATTGAACAGGAACTTGGTGCGTGTGGCGTAAAAATTTTTAGGTATGTAGATGACTATCTTGTAATCGTAGATGAAAGTAAAAGCTCTAGAACTTTGGGTGACGTACTTGACGTTTCAGAGGGTTGGCAAGGGTCTAAAATTCACGTATGAGGTCCCTCAGCAGAACGAGCTGCGGTTTCTTGATTTGATGTTGTCCGCCTCTCATGATCACATTTGTTGGGAGTTTTGGCCGCGTTCTAAAAAAAGAAAGTTTGAGCTATTCGTCTGGCCATTCAAAAATTGTGAAAGATGACATAGCTGGCTCTGTTCTACGGTCACCTATCAATAAGACGTGCCTTCATAGAATAAATGAGAGTGTGTCAAGACAGGTGGGTAGGTTAAAAGTGCGGGGTTCCCGGATCATGTTTTGACACGTACTTGTGAAAAGTTAATTCCAGCAGTAAAACAAGGTGAAGGCAAGGAAGCAAAGAAAGAAAAAAATCGATAAGAAGAAACGTGTGGCAGTGTACCGTATGTCATGCCTTGTCCCATGGTTTGGAAAACGTCGCAGGTAGATATGGGTAGAAGTGGTTTTTTCGGTACCAAACAAAGTAGGGGCTATTTGTGAACGTGTAGAGAGACAGGCAGAGGCCAAAAAGAAAGAAAGAAGGTTGTGGTGTCAAGCACAAAAATCCGGCTATCAGTTGTGCCACGAAAGTGGTTTACAGTCTGCCGTTGTCTTACGGCTCTGCTCATGTGGCCAGACGGGCCGATCTGTTAACGTGAGATTAAGGGAACATGCGGCCAACCTGCATTGTGATAGTTTTCGCACATTTCTCAGCACTGTCAGAAGTGGGGCTGCGCTCCTCAGTTTAGCCTCACTAGCAGTATTTCAAGGCATCATGATAAGACGACTCGGAAGTAATCGAGGTATGGAACATTCAAAATAAAAAACAGTCTTGTATCAGCTGTCCCTCGATTGCGCTACAGGATAAAGAAATCTTGTACCTGAATGGTTAACGTGCTTTGGCTTTTGGTTGTTCTTTTTTGCTGTTTTTTTGCGTTGTGTGTAGCCACGTTTGTGTATAAATCTGCTCTGTCATATGGAATAAACTTTATTTGTGAGTCGGCGCTTGTGTTCGTGTGATCTTTCGTCTTTCGTCTTCCTTGTTGCGCCGTTCTGAAGCCAACACCAAAGTAGCCGCGCTCAACATGAATCACCGCAACATGAATCGCAGTGCCCATGTTTTGGTTACATTTGGTTTATAAGAGAGCGACGCCTACGAGTAGCTTGCATCTGTGTGAGCGAATCCCTCATCGCCGCCTTGTTTGCCCGCCATTGGACATCGTCGCACTCTAGCTAATTTATCTTTCGGTGTAAGCGTGTATAGTACATGCAGTCGGGTGAACTTGAAGGTTTGATTCGTGTATAGTGTACTAGTTACAGTGCGCACAACATCCTTTACCGCAGAAATTATATGCCTGATGGTCGCAAATGGCTGCTCGTGATACCACGGCACATGCGTTCCGATATTTGCGCTTTATTTTCATGCTGCTCCTCACCATGGTCACGCCGGCGTTCTGAAAACATATACTCGGCTAAGGCAACGTTTCTACTGGCGGGAATGTATCACTTTGTCTGCCAGTATATTCGCGCTTGCACGGCGTGCCAGTGGCGTAAAGTTCGCCAACGACCTTCCGGCGAGTTGCAGCCGCTTCCCTGCCCTGCTCGTCCCTTTGATCGCGTCGGCATAGACTTATACGGCCCACTTCCCTGCAGTTCCTTGGGTAACAGATGGATAAGTGTCGGCGTCGATCATTTGACGCGCTATGCCGAGACTGCAGCACTCCCAGCCGCCAGCGCTCGCGAGGTTGCATTATTCATTCTACGGAGTTTCGTTCTTCGACATGGAGCACCACGAGAACTGCTCAGACAGAGGGCGCGTCTTCCTCTCCGATGTCATACAAGCCCTTCTCGCTGCATGCAGCATCGTTCACCGCAAGTCTACAGCATACCACCCGCAAACGAACGGCTTGACGGAGAGGTTCAACCGCACACTCGGTGACATGATCACTATGCACGTCGCGGCGGATCACAGTAACTGGACGCTGTTTTGCCATTTGTCACTTACGCGTACAATACTGCCTCACAAGCTACCACAGGCTTTTCACCGTTTTTCCTGTTATACGGACGAGAGCCCTCTTGTACCATGGACACAATGCTTCCATACCGGCGCCGCGCTTCCGAATGTACGCCAGTGTCTGAAGCGGCAGATACGCGGGACTGTAGGGCGCTCGCTCGTAAACTTACAACCGCCGCTCAAGGTCGCGAAAAACTGCGACATGACCAACGACGCTCTACGCCAGACTCTCCGCTGGTATTCTCGTTTGGTTGTGGATCCAGCTGACACCCTGGGCTTTCAAACAAGTTTGTTCCGCGCTACGATGGCCCCTACCGCATCAAAGGCCGCACGTCCCCTGTCAACTCATAGTTGAACCCTTGACACCACCCCACGACCTCAGACATCGCGTCGAGCCCTACTATGCCCTTTGATGCTGCCTACGCCTTAAGACGCCAGGTGGCTCTATGCTTCTCTCCCGGGGGCAATTGTAGTGAAAGGAGGAAGAAGCCACGCTTGATCGTCTGTTGCTGTGCGCGTGATCTGCGTTCCTGTTGGACTGGCGCTACTTCGACTGCACAAGTCGTCAGCAAGTTGTTAATAAACCGTCATACACCTTATAATAGTTCGCGTGATCTCACCGCACTTGACATCACATATTGAGTACATTTGATATTACTCAGTCACACGAACACTTCGGATCGCGAGTGATTCCGATCGGCCGCCGATCTCTACCAAGTGCCCGGTGTGACACAGGCGCTCGTAATAACTTTTATCGTGAGGTTGTGGTGCCTAGACGAAAAATGCATAAATATTCCGCGCGGCTGTGATAGGTAGTTTGTTTTTACTGCAGTTGAAAGCTTAACTGCACAACTTCTATATCCAGGCGGATCAGCTTACTCTTCTCCCCGCCATCCTAGGTTCTGGCTAGCGCCTCTCCCTGGCTTCGTCGTCGGAGCCCCTTCATGTAGTCGCTCGACATCGCGCTAACACATCTGAAGAAATCGCCCAAAACATAGAGGCTAAGCAACTCAAACACACCAGGCAAACCTCCGGAACATTGATCAAAAGCATCACCGAAAGTGCTCACCGGAAGTCTTCTTTGGCAGGCGTTCGGCACGCGCCAGTTCGTTCACAAACAGCGAAACAGTCTATAATATGCACTAATCTTGGCCTGGATGGAGTGCCGCTTGGATGTATTGCAGCTAGGAGAAAACCGGACTGCGGGTCTCTGTGTCTAATCTTTCCTCTGTCTCTCTTGCACACTAGAAGTTATTTTGCTTGGGAAACACCGGTGCACACTGCAGTGCTTCGCCCTCTAAAGGTACACTTTAGTGGAGCCGACGAAACACCCTCTCCTTTCATGCTCCGCGCCTCGCGAATTTTTTCGCATGTTTTAAAACGAAAGTGTCTTATGGCGGGTCCACCAAGACTTCAGTGACGTATTTCCGCGCGGAAATGACGTCAAAAAAATTTACGCGATCAGACGGCAAAGACAAAATAGTTCCGTCAGCGGGCATCGTGACCACGAATGCTCGCTCGGCGCAACAACCAGATGCCGGGCACGCTATCCCTGCGCCACGGTCACTACTCTAGAGGCTTTAAAAGCGCGCCTTTTATTCTACCACTCTCCCGGTCGGCGGGGTGGTGTTGCCCTCTGGGAGCGGTAAAGTAATGTACTTCGTCATTACCGTGGCCCATCGCCCTATTGCACCTGGCAATGCGCTACAAGTCCGTCCTATTCGGCGCGTTTCTAACTATAAGTTCTATTTTCTCAATGTCTTAACACACCGCGAGGCGGCGCTCTTAGCCCAAGCGTCGTAAAAGCGTCGGCCTCGCTCATACATCACGCTACTCTAAACCAAAAATAGCTCTGCGACGCGCGCTTGCCTCCCCTGGCTGTAACACCTCATTCCCCGGTCACGCGCTAGCGCCGAAAAAATCGCGGCTGGGCTACTGGGGCTGCACGACGCGCTTTCGTTTCGGCTCTAGTCTGGCCGTGGTGTTCAATCACACTTAAAAATGCCGCGGGAGGGCGACCAGCTTCTGCGTCCAATATGCGACCTCTTCTGGCTATCACCACATCGTTCTCTGATTACGCTTGCACCGTTAACTACAACACACAGCTACAACATGGTTTATTTAATCATTTAGCATGGACGTTAGTGTCGGGATGGAGGTTTACCACCATCATCAAAGTGGTGCATCCACGTTAACGGTGCTATAGCTGCTAGACATCATATACATTGTAACCTACCTCTTCTATCAATGTACAATAAACATTCAGTTACTTCTGTACGGCACGATTTACTTTCGTGTATTTCGATTTCTATCGGAGAGATCAACCATCTCTTTTTGTGGGTGTCACATTTAGCCTTTGTTCTAATCTTGCAGCTGTGGGTTACAGTGCTTTTAATCAGTACGGTTATTGCGTGTGTCTTAGCGCATCTTCACCATTAAAGGCTAGAACCGTGCAGCGTAGAGTGCATCAGAGAGACAGATTAGAAATAAATAAATATTATGTCACTAGGTAGTGGGCCGAAATACACTAGGTAACGCTTGAAATGAAATAAACACACGCTTGTCGATAACTGTATCTTTTCTTTTGTAATTTGCTATATTATGTTCATTATTAAATGTAAAACCGATGGGAGAAACGGCGTTGACTCCGCTCTCTTCCGATTGGGGACTGTACGGCGATCCTATTTAAAGCAGAGAAACTTCTCTTTACGTTTTTTTCCACCTCTGCTAGAGATCCCCTGCCTTCGACACACTAATCCATTGATGCAAATACTTCCGTACTTCCCATCAGGCCCGTAGCCAGGGGAGCGGGCCTAGGGCTCCCAGCCCCCCTCCGAAATTTTTAATTATTTGTACTAAAATATATAAAAAAATAGGTGTTTTTCTACAAAAAGACAAGGTTTTCAGCAAGTGGCCTTTCCCCCCCCCCCCCCCCCCCCGAAAAAAATTTCTGGCTACGGGCCTGCTTCCCATCGATACCGTCCACTGCTGCTGGAAGAAGTGCTACGTTCTAACGTCGCCCTTCGGCCATCGCTCCTGGTGGGCAGTACAGACGATGTGATCTTTTTTTTTTTTTTGTACTGAACAGTTTTTTGCTAATGGCCATTCGATATAAGCAAGCATGTGCAGGAGAGGTCTAAGGTCTATAAAATGCGCAGCAAAGTTGAGTATCGGCAATATTTCGGCATGCAAGGTGCATTTTACCACTTGTATTAAAGTATGCGACCAATGCGGTGACATGATTTTCTAACAACTGTCCGGTAAAACAATGCGGATATTCTACTTTTCGTTCGACTTTCATGCCGTACACTTTCGACCTTGAATATATAATGTGAATTCCCGTTTTCTCAATCTGAAGTATATGTTGGCGTAACGAAATTATTTGTGTAAGTTGTGGTAGATGAAAGGTTTTCACGTACTGCTTCTGTAGCTTGAAAAGCAGCATTACGTGGTTGTTAGTATAACCGATGAAATCATTTGTCTTTGTTGAGATGTGACTACGACCCATTCACTGCATTCGCATATGATAAGAAATCAAACGCCAACCCTTTTTGTCGCATATCAGCGAACAGTATGAGCCCACAAAGAGCCCGTGACAATGACTAAGGGCAAATCGGTGTTCAACAGTGTCATTGGTAGGGGCGTCCTAATAACCAAATATTCTTCGCTGACAGACTTGTTTTAGTTTCCACGAATAAGAGCAAAGTGAGAGACCACGGGTTAAATCACATTCGATGATGGAAAGGCAGGACGTCGACAAGCCAGGAGTCCAGCACGCCTTGAAAAATAAACCTTGGCATGTTGTCACAAACGAGCGCTAGAACGGCTTCAAAACCAGCGTCAAAACATGACGCCGACGCAGAATCGCGTGCCGTGTATCGATCCCGCTACCGCCAAGCGAAGGGAAAGCGCCACAACAAGCCGCACCGGAATGCCGCACTCTCCCCTATCTAGGCCAGTCTTGTACAAGTTAGAGTGTAAATAGGTAATCGATTACAATTACGACTGCTTTCTTTAAAGTGTAAATAACTGTAATGGTCAATCACAGCCCCAGAAAAGTAACTAAGCAATTACAGATATGTTATCGATTACATTTGCGTTACTTTCCTTCAAAATTAAATTACCGTAGCCTAAAAAGCACAAGTCTACTCAAACTACAACGAACTGCTGTGGCTTGCGGGGTAGAGAGAAGGCTGGAAATTTGCGTGAAGGTTGGGAGGCTTACTGTCACTTCTGTGATATTGTGTTACGCGTTGTTCACTTTCAACAGGAGTTCCTTTTTAAAGTTGCCGGGGTCGAACGCCGCCTCCGGATAATGATAAAGTTCTTTGCCTGCCTGCCTGCTCATTCTTCCACGCTTCCTCGTTAAGAGGTCAGCTGCTACACCGAAAACGCCCTCAATGCACTCGTTTGAGGGAAGGCTGGTATTATACGGTAGGAAAACCTTGCGCACCAGCTCGTATTTGCGCAGTGCTTCGATGCTAGTGTCCATGTTCTCTGAATCGCCGCGCTTCGCTGTTGCTGGCGTCCGGCTAAGCCGTTGCAGCTAAGGCCAAGGAACAACTGAAAGAAAGGCTCTCTAGGGGTCCTCGTCTGACAAGATGGGGCTCTCTACAGAGCGGTAGCAAATATTTCAGGACTACCGTAGTCTATTGGTTGCAACTTGATTTTGAAAAAGAATGTATTTGATAAGCTGTAGTTAATTACATCGAAATATAATTGAATGACGCGAACGTTACAGTTTCAAGAACTTCATCGATTATGTTAGAAAATTACAAGAAAATATTATTAATTAGAAGTAATCCATTACTTGTAGCACGTTACGTACAACTCTAGTCTAGGCGAAGAGGCGGCGGTCAAGAGCGAGGATGATCGAGAAGTGTGTGCGATTGCCGCCGGCGTGCCGCACCGGCGCCGTAGTAAATTCTAGAGAAACCTGGCTCTTTCCCCCGTTCTGCAATGCAACGCGTTGATGAGTCACGCCGAATAATCCAGAATCCGTGCGCGGGTGGATAAAAGCGTGGGGCGCCAGGGTGTTAGCAGATGGTGAAGTCAGTCGGTCGCCAGTGCGAGAACTTTGTCGAGACGGCAGGCGCTCAAGTGTTGCGTGACGACGCCATGCCCTCAATGAAAAAGCGACGAAGGAAGACGAGTGACGGGCGATGACGCAGGGAACAACGACGATCAGCGCTGGAGTCTGCGTGGTGTTTCCGGGAAGAGAAGCATTCGAGACACGTTCGAAGACTTCGTGGACTGGACATGATTGGCGAATATTTAAGAAAGCCTTCTTTATTATTTTGCAATGCATGAGATTGCATTTGTAACATGATTTCTTGTTTTGTTCCCGTCGTTCTAAACACCGTCTGAGTTGCATTCTGAATTGACTTGCCGAGTGCGCCTGTATGTGCATGCATGTGTGATGCTTGTACTGCCTTGATCAGGAATATACTTTGTTCTGTTGACAAATCCTGGCTTTGGCTCAGTCTTTGGACCACAACCGGCGCTCGCTTGCGTGCTAAAGGGACCTACTATTCTTAGTTGTCCGCGCTATTGTGGCACGTTTCGGGGGCTGAATACTACATCAGGTGCAACACTGTGGGCAGCCAACTGCTGTCCCATCGTAAACACTAGCACGGCCACTAAATAAAATAGGAGCCCTTGTGACTGTTAAGAAGGAAGACCAGCGAAGCTGGAGAAGTGTTGACGTCTGGACTATGTGACAACAGAGGTTAATACATCTTCCGCCTTAGACTGTAAACGTAGACGTGAAGGATGGATGGATGGAAATAACTTTATTTATACGTCCTGTACAGGGTGTTGCCACCTGCCTGGCTAATCCCACGTCGCGACTGGGAGGTCAGGAGCTGAAGCAAGTGCAATGGTGTCATCGGCGTATGTTTATAGGTATGTGTCGGGGAGTAGTAGTAGGTCAGAGAAGCTGTGTATTGTGATGCTGCAAATTAAACACCAAAAAAACGAAAACAAAGAGACGCAAAAGAAGTCCAGAACAACTTCTTGACAACCGTGTAACGGGATTTGCTTGTGTCTACGGAACACCGGATCTTCATTTATTACTTAGCCTAAAGAACAAACGAAATCGTTTTACAAGTGGTAAAATCATTGGGATATTATTACTGCGAACGCATCTGCGGCGAGAAGTCTTGCTAGTCTCCACAGTGTTGTACCAGATGTATTAAACGGTGTATAGACGTATGTTTACGAGAATAACGAGATAATTTGTTTTGCATGCATAGGATCCCAAACTGAAGTTACATATTCAAGGTTGGATGGTATTCGTGTTTTGTAAAGTATTAGTTTAACTGAGGAACGGTGGAAAACTGCGTCATAAGTGCCATCCAAGCCTATGGCCAGCATTATTACCAATGTTTTCCGTGTGTACTGTCCAACTTGAATTACACGTCAGTAAACACCTAAATAACATATTAGAATGTATCAAGCATGTTTTGACGAAATATCGTACATCCTTCTGAGCGTCACTGGTCCGCGCCAGATGTTCTAGTACAAAAGAATGACCGAGCAGTGCGTTTTTGTGTCGATTACTGTTGCTGAACAAAATAATGTTCAAAGATGTTTATCCCCTGCTATGGATCGACAACGCACTGAATTCGTTACATGACGCTGAATATTTCTCTAGCCTTCACCTCCCGTGACGCTACTGGCACATACCCATGTCTAAATTTGACAAAGAGGAAACCGCTTTTTCCACCCCAGACAGGCTGTACGAGTTTAATGTGTTGTCTTTTAAACTTTGTAGTGCGCCTGCTTCCTTCAAACACATGACAGTCAGCGTTTTGTGTGGTCTGAAACGGAAAACCTGACTATACAATCTCGATGACATTGTAGTGTTTCAGCCAGATTATCAACATCTTCCATGTTATTAGGAAGTTCTTGCCTGCCTTGCAAAAGCTGGCCTACAGCTCGACAGGAAAAATGTAGCTTTGCAAGCAATACAATCAAAGTTCTAAGGCACTAAGCAAAGAAGGGATGTGACTGAATCGTGAGAAGCTTACCACCATCCTCGACTTTCACGTCCATCGCGTCAGAAATACCTGTGCAGTTTCTCTGACTAGCTCCTTATTTCTGGGGATTCATATGTGACTTCACTGAGTTGCTTCCCAGCCCCATCAAGTACATGGAAAAATGAACCCTTCACTTCGTCCGAATGTTGTGAAACGGCTCTCCTAGCTTTGAAGCAAACCTAATATCCCATCGGGTACTGTGCCACTTCGATGCAAAAACACTCACCGCCCTTGATACTGGCAGTCATGGTCTCGGTGCCGTTCTCCTCCAACGTGACAACACCTCGCAACAACGAGTCATTGCCTATAGGCCTGCCTGGCTGCCCAGGCTGCGCTGCGAAAGCGGTGCTAAAGAGCGCCCCCTACGATAAGTTCGTTGGTTTCGAGTAGTCAGACTGGCGCCGCATGCAGCAGTAAGCTCAGATGCACAATGGAGCCGCCGCTGTCGGTTGTGCTGCGCTTTCGATTTCGGCCAATTTCTGGCGTGGCTGAGTTCTTCAGGCCAAGCAGTCTGCGTAAAGGCAAGAAGCTCGTAAACGCGAAGTATGTTTACGACGAGCAGGAGATTGAAGGGACCGTTACGGCGCGCTGCAAATCGCAAGTGCAGCGAATCTCATACGATGTTGAACTCGAGGTGAATTCTACGAGGCGTGCTCGCGCGATTAGCGACAGTGCATAAACTAAGAGATTACTGTTAAGAAAGCCGAAATGGTTTGCATTACACGACGAAACGAAATCAGAAAAGGTCCAGTGACGCACGCTAGCTGTCGGCGGCTCGTATGAGCGCATTCGCGCCGAGTGCCGTTTTCTGCCGCATTCATTCGCAAACACACATTTGCACCATGCTCGGTCGTAATTCTCAACATTTGCTTCCAAGGAATTCGTCAAATTCTGTCAGCGTGCGGTGGCGGTCGAGGAACGACGGCGCGCAATGTTTGTTGGTGGCGAAGCGGGGTTATTGTTCGGAAATTAAAAGTGGCGCTCTTTTCTGCTCCCCACAGTGAGCACGGCTCACAGTACAGGAATAAAACGAGGAGCTAGTGGGTTAGGAGGCGCACTACAAATAACGAGCTTCCATCCACATTTTCACCGCACCTAAACGAGCCCACACTGCTTTCTCCTGTGGTCAGTGCATCAAATCATGTTATGAGCTTTTTTTATTGCTGTACAAAGGTGATTTTTTTAGCGGAAATGCCACTTCCGCCTCATTTTACTCACCGTGGCGTGTTAAGCTTGCCAAATTCAAAGATAACGCTCGTCGTTTTTTTTACGTTTGACAACGTTTGCCATGATTCGACCACCCACACGGTAAATATTGCTGACCGAAACAAACAGCAACAAAGGGCAACTGAAGTAAACAATGAAAACAAAAGGAAGCAAGAAGTGAATGTACAAAACAAAGTGAAGTAATACAACGAAAATTTAAGTGTAGGTAGTACAATGCAGCAGCCAATATTTCCTAAAAAATAAATGAAACTTCGCTTTCATTGATGCTCAATACAATGATTAATAGCTTACAAAAGCCGTCAGGACTGCACACAGGGAATATATCGAAAAGTAACCAGCACGTTACGTAGCAGACCGCGTTTTTCTCGCGTACTCACTTCACACGTCGCACGGCACGTATCCAAATAACGAGCTTCCATCCACATTTTCGCCGCACCTAGACGAGCCCACACTGCTTTCTCCTGTGGTCAGTGCATCAAATCATGTTATGAGCTTTTTTGTATTGCTGTACAAAGGTGATTTTTACTCACCGTGGCGTGTTAAGCTTGCCAAACCGCGCTTCGGGCCCGCGCGCTGCTCAGAACCGTCGCCCGGTCCGCCTGCTTTCGGCATGCTTTCTTGAAGCAGGGGTCGCTCGTCAAACAATTCAGGCTTTGCAGGCATAGCGGACAAGTTTCTGCGTACGTTTTAAGCACTTTTTAAGTTTGAAAACTACGCACAAAATTAAGTAAAACGCTCAAAGTAAGTGAAAACTGTGTAACTCACCGGTCAGCGTCCATTTTTGACTACCCAACCAACTTCGGCGCACGCCCCAGGCTCCGCCACAGTACTGAAAGCCCCAGCGCGTCAGCCTATGCTGGTCATGCTCTAACCGCTGCAGCGAAATTTGACACAAGAACCGAGAAATGCTTCCTGCTGTTTGGAGAGTGCAACATTTCGCCCAGGCTGTCATTTTACAGTCGTTACCATCCATTACGCATTTCCTAGCGTCCGTGGCTAAAAGAAAACTTATCGGGTCACCTTGTTCGCTGGGTACTTCGCTTGAAGGAGTACAATTTCGATGCCACCTACAGGTCCGGAAAGGACCAAGAATTTAATGCTCTATCTCGCTGCGCTCTGCCCAGCGACAATAACTCATCATCGGCTTTTCACACCAATACTGCTTTACCCATCACTCACTCAGTTTGCCGAAATCTGGCAGCCCAACTGTTTTTGTTTCGCACCAACGCGTAGACCCATACTGCCGCACTATTCTAGAACGCATGGAAGGTTGTTATGCTCTCCCGAACGGTAGACTTCGTTTACAACTTAACCATTCAAGCCTCACGGTGGGTTTTTACATACTGTGTTTAGCACGCACATGACAAAAAATGGTCCCAAATATACCACGTTCTCTCCAACGTGAGGTTCTGGAAGTTTTTCACGTTAATCCTACCGCTGGTCATCTTGGTCATCAGAAAACTTTCGACAAAATACGAAGTATTTGCTCCTGGCGTAGACTGTGTTCAGTCATTACCAAATATGCCGCCTCCTGTGTCCATTTTTATTGCTGCAAACAAACCACACTGCTTACCCGCAGGTGACAGGATCAACTCCAGGCTGCGGCGGCTGCATTCCAGTAGAGAAGAAATGCTAGAGGCCCATGTGCTTTGATTAGGTGCACGTTAAAGAATCCAAGGTGGTCAAAAATTCCAGAGCCTCCCATATGGCCTCTCACATAGTTATATTACGGTTTTGGGACATAAAACTCCAACAATTACTATAAAAACATCCCATCACTGGTTCTTCTGACCTGCTGCAACTTCTTCCCTGTCCTACTCCGCCTTTGAAGTCGTCTGAATAGACTTGTACCACCATCGGTATTCCTTGACCTCGAATGGTAGTCGTTAGGTTGCAACGACTGCTGACCATCTAACCCGCTATACAGAAACAGCCACCTTACAATATGGGATTGCCACTGAAGTCGCCAGTTTTTTCTGTGCAACACATTTTTACGCAATGGGGCTCCACGTGTTCGCCTCAGAGACCTTGACAAAGTCTTCATCTCTTCTGTTGTTGCCGTGGTTCTACACCCCACCCACACCATTCACAAAACAACTGCCCACCAACTGCAGACCAATGGCTTTCAATGACAATTTCAATGTACATCCACGCCGATCGCAATAAGTGAGCTGCAATCCTGTCATTCGTGACATTCGCTTATAATAGGGCTACGCAACGCACCAGTGGTCTTTTTCTCCTCTCGCCCATTTTCGATTGCCAAGTTTCCCTTTGGACGGCTCGTTGCTTTCGGCTCTTGCATACTCAGCAGTTCCTGTATACAAGCAAGTTTTGCCTCGCCTCGCGCACTGCCGTCGCCCGGTCCACCCTTGAGACAAACTTCTTTAGCACATTTCCAGCTTGTGTGAAACACTCATCAGCCGTTTTATTGGCCCTTATATGATAATTGAACAAATATTCCCAGTCAGTTACCGTATACCGCCCTGAAATGTCCATCGGATCACCGTTGTCTTGAGAAAGAAATACTGCATGTCTCATTAAAGCCGTGTGCTCGACGTATCTCATAATATGTATAACGGCCATGTGGCCACTTCCCCAGCGATAAACATATAGTGTTCAGCGCAAGAAATTAATGACTCAACTTCGTTCATTATCTCTAGATATCATCATCACTTGTATACCTTCCTGATCTGCATATATCATCAATGTGTGATAGCTCAAACTTGACTGAAATAAATGGGTTCCTCCTAATGTTCCTCATAACAGCTTCCTCATAACAGGTTCTATTAGAACACTGCTCAACAGGTAATTGGCGGTCTGTTATTTTGGGCAACATGCCCTTGCATGTTTGCATGTTTGCAAAAGTTTGCATGTTTGCATGTTTGCAAAGTTTGCAAACATGCAAACCTTTGGGCAACATGTCCTTGCCTGTATTTTGGGCAAATGCCCTTGCATTTTTTAGAGCGCACATCTTAGGCGCCCGTTCCTAAGTTGAGCGGCGTTGCCGTCGTCGCCGGTGGCATAACCGGTGGACATGAAAAAGTTACCGTTAAGCATGGAAAAGTAAAATGAAAAAAAAAATACCCATGATAGAATAGGATTTGAACGCGGACCCCCTCTGCGTGACAGTCTCGTATTCTACCACGGAGCCATTCTGGCATTTGAAACTCCTTTGCAAATGGACCCTACACCGGCGTCATGTCAGGCAAGGAACTGCATTAACCGATGTAATATAGCGTGGACGAAGAGTGAAATAACAACCAGTCACCACACAATACTAATTGCGCCACGAGTGTCTGCTTCAATGCTTCCTACCCACTGCATAGTGGTCAGCCATAATTCAGCATCATCAGCGACATGCAGCATCAACAAAGTGCGCATAAAACCTCACAGATGTGTAGCGGGTACCCGCTACAATCTATAGGTACCTGCCTGGCTTATCCGCGAAATATAAGTATCTAGCGTTTTACGTCCCAAAATCAGGATATGATTTTGAGAGACGCCGCACGGAGGGCTCTGGGAATTTCGATCATCTGAGAGAGAGAAAGCTCTTTATTGGAAAACAGAGCATTCTGCCAGCGAATATAAAGGCCCCACATGCTACTCTGTATAGGGGAGGGGATTGAGAACAAAAAGGAGGAGGAGGGCAGGAAAGGAGAAGGAAAGAAAAATATATTATTATCGTGGTATGTACATGTCATCACTTAATAGTTCTGATGCAAATTACGTTACAGTTTGTCATTTCGGGTAATGTCCTTGATGAATCTGAACAGAAATTTTGAAATGTGACGTCTGGTGTTCGACCATGTGGTGTTCTTTAACGTGCACTGACATCGCACACAACAAGGGTCTATACCATAACTCGCTTATCCACAGTATGAAGATGGTGCCGTAGTGGGTGCTGTCCCACTTCACAAGAATTATGATTTATCGCGTAGTATCCCTTGAGGAAAGCCAAACCTTGCCCAAGCATAAAGCTGCGCTCAGAATTTGCATTACGCAGTAATGTAATGATCGGTGCATTTTTTTATTCATATTCGCTCAACCTTGAAGGCTATTTCCGATCTGTATATTTTGTCAGTCGTCAAAAATAATAAAAACTTGAAGATTGGGAGTTTTTGACAGAGCTTAGTTTACTGCAGTGATGAAAACGTGTTGAACAGGAAACGTCGATAGAGCCAACGGCTCCAAAAGTCATCGTTGGCTCTAGTGACATTCCCTGTTATCTTTCATATCTTTCACAACGCCAAGCAACCATCTTCTTCTGAACTTCTGTCTTGTTTAGTCAGCGCAGAAAAAGACTGAACATTTAGGAAAAACACACACACAGAGGGCGTGTTTAGTTTTTAAAAACAATAGTCTTTCTTGAAGAACTTAAACGCAGACATTTTGGTCTGTCTATCTTTCTTTCTTTCTGTTTGTCTGTCTGTCACCCGATTAAGCGACCCGGTCAAAGTTGAACCACTTGCTTACCACCCACCCATCTTGAACTGGTACAGCTGTTTGTACTTCTGAGCGTTGTCGATCAAAAAGTAAATTATTACGCATATCTAAGGCGCGACATCACTTGGTAAGTATTAGGTGGTGTGTTCCTTTAATAGAAAATACATAGATACATGATTCTAAAGACCCTAGTTTCTTAAGCTGCGCTGAAAGTGCCATATGCGCGCCGACGAACGCCCTCTGCCAAGGAGGAAGGAAACCCTCTGCACAAGCTCATGTTTCCCGACGTATTGCCAGATGGCGTCCATATCTCACACAGCGCCTCCTGTATCGTCTTGATACGGCATTTGCAGCGGAGCACGCAGATAGGCGGCCAATTTTTTGTATACTGTAGTTGTCAAGGCCCTTACCCTAAGCATAATGCACTCTGAACCTTTGATAACATGCATTGCCAGTGCCACTGATCTTCATTAACATGAGCGTGCGGTGTCAGTAACTGCAATGTGTGAGTTCTTTTAAATGCAGCTTCCTGTACACTTTATTTAGCTGCTCTAAACTTTATAGAAATTAAACGTAAAGAGTACTGTACTTTGCGCTAAAAGATTTCTGCTTGCATGCAATAAAAGCAGAAAACTGGGTGTAGTGTCGAAGGTCGACACTAGGTGACTTTAGTTATGTTCATGTCAAGAGATGGCGCCACCTCTGACATATATAAATACGACTGTCACCGGAATAAAGGGTCTTGTGTGGCATGGGTTGAGTGTGTTCGTTGTCCTCAGTCGCGCCGTGTTGCCGACACTACAATCTGGCGACGAGGTTTTCGATCACACCGCGATGGCTTCCGCCGCGCTTTCGCCGCCGCCCCCCTTTCTCGCCGCCCCGGGCACTCCAGCCATACCATGGACCCGCTGGATACGCCTCTTCGAGAATTTTTTCTCGCGTCTGGAGCGGCCGACCTGCCTGCGCCCCGCCGTCGAGCCCTGCTGTTGCACTGCCTGGGCCCGGAAGGACAACGTATTTTCGATGCGCTTCCACCGACGCCCACCGCACCCCAGCTACCGACGACTGAGCCGTTGGCCGCCGCCGCTACCTCAACCGGTGAAGTCAAAGACCGTGGCGTGCCCTCCAAGCAAGAAGCAGCAGCGACGAGTCTCCCAGACGTATACGACGCGGCCCGCGAGATTCTGGAACGACATTTCGCCGGCGCGCGCAACATTCGCCTAGAACACATCACTTCCGAGAGCGCCGTCAGCTACATGGTGAGTCCATCCCCGACTTCGCCCTCGCGCTTCGTGAACTGGCAGCCTCTTGCGATTTCGCCGAGCAAGCCAATAATATGTGCGATCAGTTCGTTACCGGAGTTGCATCCCCGCAGTTGCGATCACGGTTGCTCTTGGAAGGTGACACGTTGACGTTCGACCGTGCCGTTGAAATTGCGCTACTCAGCGAGCGAGCCCAGCTGCAGTCGGAAGCTTTTTCTAATTCCGTTGAGCGCATCACACGCCAACATCCACGTCAGTATGACGCTTCCGAACAAAGCACGCGCGATTAGTCGCCGGTACAGCGACGAGGCACGCCCCCTTTAACAGAGGCCGCCCTAGCTTGCCGCACGCTCGTCAAACGAGCTCGCCATCTTCAGATACCAACGCTGCCGATGTGCAGTACAGCAAAAATACGCACGCTTGGTAATTGCGGCACTGTCACTGTGAACCGACGGCATGCCCCGCTCGCGGTAGAACCTGCTTCGCATGCGGCCCGCCGTGGCCACTTTATGCGAGTGTGTCGTAGCTCACGCAGAGCACGAGGACAACGCCGACTCACGTCCAAGAAGTAGTTCCTGAACAAGATCATCAGATGTCATTAGCCTACTCACTGTTCACGAAGACAAGCGCAAGGGCGTCTAACATTGATGTCGTACACGCCAGTCGCCCTTGAGCTCAGAACCGCGCGTTGCTAAGTTCTTGGTCGACACGGATCAGCTGTGTCAATTATACGGGAACAAGAATTCGAACATGTTTGAAGGGGTTCAGTTTGACCAGCTCTGCCCTTACATTGTTGGACTTCCAACGCCGGAAGATCCCCGTACTGGGCCAGTTTAAAGCAAGCATCTCGTTTAAAAGGGAAACAGCCGTGATAGCCATTCATGTCACCCCCGGAGGAACTTCTCTTCTGGGTCTGACGCGGTGCAAGCTTAGGACTGCACATTGTGGGCGCGCAGCTACGCTGCCTGTGCACGGCTGCCGAAGCGTTCCAGAGATCATCGATCAGAAAACAGCAACATCTGCGCATACGGGCGGCGCAGTTCCTGCAAGCCCAGCCGAAGTTCGATATGCCACCTCTGTTATGGCCAAGTTTTCACATTTGTTTTCACCGGGCCTTGGCCTGGCAAAGGCGTCCAGCATCAGGTCAAAATGAAGCCGTCAGTCCCTCCAGTGGTGCAGAAGCTGAGACGCCTCCCACTTCTCCCTGCGCAAGCCAGTTAGCGACCAGCTTCAGCGGCTCCTCTCCGATGATGTAATTGAAAAGGGCTAACGCCTCTGAATGGATCTCTCCTATAGTTGTCGTCCGCAAGAAAGATGACAGCATCCGCCTATGCGTTGACCTCAGAGAGCCCAAACAAAGCAAGTGTAGTTGATAGCTTCCCCTGCCTCATACGGAAGAGCTGCTGCACTCTCTTAATGGTGCACGTTACTTCTCAAAGGCTCGACTTGGCCTCTGCATATTACCAAGTTACCCTTCATCCGGACAGCAGAGACCTTACTGCTTTCTTACGCATGACGGCCTTTTCCGGTTTAAAAAGAGTGTGCTTCGATTGGCGTCTGCTCCAAGCCGCATTTCAGCAACTCATGGACTGCAATCCTGCATGGTTGCAAGGGGGTCCTCTGCTACCTAGACGATATCATCATCTTCGCAGGACAGCGTCAGCAGCATGGAGAACCTGGAGCAGTCTGCTGCGCATCTCCGAAGCTGGACTCAAACTCAATGATAAGTGCATCTTTAATGCATCAGAGCTATCATTTCTTGGCCATCATGTCAGCGCAGGAAGGAATAGCACCCCTTCAAGCAAAAGTTGACGCAATTGTACACTGCTTCCACCCCCACAGATGTAGCATGCTGCGTTCATTTCTTGGTCTTGTGGAGTATTATGCCAAGTTTATTCCCAACCTTGCCGAAGAGTAGAACCTATGCGTAGCTACTTCGCAAGGACGTTCATTTGATGGGATCTTGCTGCTGAACAAAGCTTTACAAAGGTAAAGGAACTTCTTGCATCGAGAAGAGTTCTGCGAATGTTCGCACCCAGCGCTCCCAGTTATTGTAGCCACAGACGCGTCTGCATATGGCCTGGGTGCAGTACTGCAACAAGTTGACGGTCCATCCATTCGAACCGTTGCATTCGCATCACGAACCTTAACAGAGACAGAACGGAAGTACTCGACAGGAGAACGCGAGGCCCTGGCCTGCCTATGGGCATGCGAGAAATGGCACATTTACCTCTGGGGACGATCATTCACTTTGGTAACAGATCACCAGGCCCTCGTATCCTTGCTGTCAACACAAAGCACAGGACAACGACCACTTCGCATTGCAAGGTGGACTGCTCGGTTGCTGCGTTACAACTTCGTTGTACAGTTCCGGCGTGGGGAACACAACAAAGTAGCAGACGCTTTGTCCCGGCTTCCTGTCCCAGGCACAGAAGACGGCCTTAAGATTGAAGAAGAAATAGTGTCCATCGTAACGTCTTCAGTCCATATCAATGATCTCCGTATTGCCACAGCCGAGGATTGCAAGCTCCAGCAGGTTGCACAATGCGTTCAGGCTACATGGCCAACCAAGAAAACATTGTCACCTGAACTAAGACCTTACTATGATGTGCGAGAGGAACTGTCAGTAGTGGACGGCCTGTTGATGCGTCAGAACGCGTTGTAGTTCCAGCCAAGCTCACAGCTACATTTGTTCAACTAGCCCATGAATCACACCCGGGAATAGTGAAGACAAAGCAACGTCTTCGCGAAAAGTACTGGTGGCCAGGTCTGGACAAGCAGGTTGAGAGTGCTATCCACAGCTGCGCAACCTGCCAAGCTGCAGACAAGAGTGTTAAGAGCTACCCCACTCCACTGCAGCCAGTAGCTCTTCCCGACCGGCCTTGGAGCAAGATAGCTATTGATGTTGTTGGGCCATTTGAGCGTGCATCAGCTGACTGTCGTTTTGTCATCTCTGTAGTCGATTACTTCTCAAAGTGGCCGGAAATAGCTTTCTGTCGTGAAGCCTCCTCCCGTACAGTGCTTGACTTCCTCTTGTCGATATTTGCACGGGAAGGCTATCCGGTTGAACTCGTCTCGGATCACGGACCACAGTTTACATCTCAAGAATTCGAGTCCTTTCTTCAAGACAGAGGTATCAGGCACAGCTTTTCGGCTGTATATCACCCCAAGCCAACGGACAGGTCGGAAGAGGTTTAACCGTGTCCTCAAATCATACATTCAGTTGGCAATACTGGAGCAGCGCCCAATAAAAAATACTGTTACAGAGTACTTGGGAATCTACAGAGCCACTCCTCACAGTACCACTGGACTCTCTCCGGCAGTGCTTACTACAATAGCCGGCACATGAGGACATCCTGGACGTCAGTGGCTATCCCACGCAAACTTCTTCGCAGATCCCGCTCAGGAGATGTCCTCACTTCGGAAGAGGGTGAAAGAGCGCCAGCTTAAAAGCAAGGATTATGTTGACCGACGGAGAGCTGCCCGGAGTACCCAAGTTCCAAGTTGGAAAAGTACGTGAGGGTCAAGAAGCCAAGTCCCTGGTCCGAAAGGCACTCTCCACTTTGGACCTCCTTTGAAAATTCTCAAGCGAATAGGACGCTGGTCCTTCTGCCTGGAAGATGGTCGCACGTGGAATGCCTCTCAATTGACTGCAGTTCCCAAGGAAGCCCTGCCGCACCATACGCTAATATGGAAATGACAAAGGACACTCCCCGACACCGTGCGAAGTCCACCGACGCCTGGCAGACCGACTCTCTCCTCTGAGCTTCACCAGCACCCTGCTCCTAATGATGATGATCGTGATGGTGATAGTGCTCCAGTGGATGGTGATGGTGATAGTGCTCCAGTGGATGGTGATGGTGATAGTGCTCCAGTGAATGGTGATGTGTGATTGTGCTCCAGTTGTTGGCACCGAACCGGCTGGTGAGCCACCACCTCTTCGTAGGTCCGCAAGAAACCGAAGACAACCCACGAGATTTCAGGACTATGTATAATGTACCATGATGTGAACATTGACTCTTTTGTAATTATTTTTGTGTAAATATGTATATATTTAGGGAGGAGTAGATGTAGTGTCGAAGGTCGACACTAGGTGACTTTAGTTATGTTCAACTGTCATCAGAGATGGCGCCACCTCTGACATATATAAATACGACTGTCACCGGAATAAAGGGATCTTGTGTGGCATGGGTTGAGTGTGTTCGTTGTCCTCAGTCGCGCCGTGTTGCCGACACTACACTGGGCTAGTGGGTATGAATTCAAAATTCACGGGGAGCGCTCTCCCCGTGAAATAAAAATTTCATGTTCTGTGGTTCGAAACAGCCCCAAAAACGGAAACGCTTTTTAGCTCGGTAGAGCGAATAACGCGACTCTACGATCAACAACATCTTGAAGCGGTTAGATGGGCTAGTTGTAATGCAAAAGTGTGGTGCATTTCCAGTGCGTAAAAGACCTAGGAAAAACACGCAAAGAAGCACACCTCTTACTGTGCTTTCGTCCTTCTTTGCTTACGTGGTTTTTTCATTTTTCATATGTAAAAAAATGCATATATATATATATATATAAGTTATATATATATATATATATATATATATATATATAATATATATAATATATATATTAGGGGTGTGCGAATATTCGAAAGTTCGAATATGCGATTCGATTATCATGCATAAAATAACTCGTCTTCCATATTTCTGCTGCGTTCGTATCGCTAAAAACGTTGCTGAGAGGAGCGATAAACATCGTAAGTACAAGGAGGCACGATATCTGCCTGCTACGAGCGCCCCAATACGTATGATTTATTGCTTGTGCATCTCCGACGTGCAGCGCTGTTGGCGATCATGTAACCGTACATTTTCAATATTATGCGGCCGTAACGTGCCGCACTACCACTCGTTCACTACGCGGGACCACTTCTGAAGAAAGACAGTGACCCACGTGACTGGGGGCGGACGGACTGTAGGCACCTTCAGATACCCAGTCTGGCAAAGCTTTGCCCCATGTAACTCCCTGTACCAGCCACTTCTGTTCCAAGCTAGCGTGCCTTTTCAGTGGCAGGGTGTGTCTCTTACAAGGGAGCGCCTGCTGCCTGATCATGTGGAGCAACTCATATTTCATTACTTTCATTGTGCCGTGATATTTACTTGCGTTGTGATGTGCATTGTGCTGGCCTGGACATTGTGTTTTGGAGATAGCAGTGTATGTTGTGTTGCCAGTCAGGCTGTTAATGTTTTTTTTTCTTCAAATAGGTACGTGTTAAATAAAATATCGTTACTGTGGAGGAATTTTTCCTTTGATATTCGATTCGATATTCGAAGGTGGATATTCGCACACCCCTAATATATATATTATATATATATATATATATATATATATATATATATAATATTGCATTTGCTTTCCAGCAAATGCAAGAATGAAACGGCAGAGAGTGCACTACGTGCGAAATGCAAAGTGATAGCCTAACCCAGGCGTCGTTAAGATGCGACGTCTGCGCATATTGCAAAGAAAAAATCGCAATAACAGCGCAAAACTGCGACGTCAAGTTCAAATGTCTGACAGAAAGGCACACTTTGAGTAAGACATCAGGCTTACGTGAATGTATTCTCCTCTTAAAAAGTGTTTCTAGCCCAAATTTTTAAGGATCTGTGGCTACCACAAGCTCCGTTGTTTTGCTCGAGCGACCACAAAACGTTATAATAAACACATTGACCATAATCACGCTGTGCGAAAGTGAATGTCCAGCAAAGCTGCATCAAGCACCACACATCCTGATCAGAGAGGGAGGGGGGACAGTGTGTTTCATTATTACTTTGGACTAATCGTAGTTATAAACGCTTTGTGGTCGCTGTGTCAGACCGTGATTGGTTGCGCGATTATTTTCAGCAAGACAGATTTTTTCCTTTAATCGAGCATTGTATTACGCTGTTCTTCTCGTGTCTTTAATTTCCGCAGTCTACCCCTGGCAGTTTTAAAGTGAACTTCATGAATTGCTAAACGGGTCTGCCTTTTATATATGGAATCAGGAAACACGCACGGGGAGAAGGGAGGGCCGATTGACGTCATTCGGAGCTCTCGTGTAAATTTCAGATCAGTTGCAACCTAATCTTTACCGGGAACGCGTGGAAGGGCGTTCCCATTATTGAAACAACTTGTCATCCACAATTCAATATTGATGCTTGTTTTGTGGTTTTTTTATTGAAACGAATACTGAGCTCTATGATGTATGCCCGGTTTCAAAGAAAGATATGCCGTTTGCTTTCACTTGTTAAAGAGCCCCTACACCAGAGGTTGAAATTTAGTTGTGGCGTTGAGGTTGTGCACGAGTGTACAGCGAACGCGTTCGTCGGCTCATCTGTCCACCTCTCCGAATGCAATTCCTCAGCATCCGGGGTGAAAATGCAACGAGCGTGTGCATCTTCTAGCAGAGAAGCACGCGAGCGCGAGCGCCTGTTGGTGGTTTAGGGGCCTGGCGGCTTGCTTTTTGTCTACGGAGGCGGAGTAGAGGTATACGGGGTAGATGTATCCAGCTTCGCTTTTCAAAGGCCAAGGAATACTGCCACAAAAACAGCTTATTGCGCATGGAAAAACGCAGCGTGTGGCAGCTTCCGGGACAAGCGGGATAACTTCCGGTAGCATCACAATGTAGCGCCTAAGGTAGCGGTTATGCGCCGTCCAGCATTTCTAGTGGACGTTAGCGGCGCGGAATTCGTTTTCAGGCTGCTCTGGCGTTGTTGCTTCCCAAGTGAGAACATGTAGGTTGCAGTTCTAAGCAATGCACAGTAGGACAGCAGTTGGCTGCCCAAGAGGAGAAGATAACTCTATACACTAGGCTTTATGCCAGTGTTACTGGACCCAGTGTCTGCATTGGTATAACACTGCGTTTTATGAAACACAACCGCAGCAATTACTCCGGGAAACTTCGCAAATATGTGACAAAAGCTTTTTCAAGGACTGACTTAGCGAAACCGAAGGACATTGGCGTCGATCCCGCCGGTAGACTGCAAGACCCTTTTACTTCACTTTGCCACCTGCTGTCTTCGGAAGGAGCTTCGAAATTTATTACCTGGTTGTAATCATTGCAATTCATTGCAATTAATACGTTGGCTGTTGTGATTACAACTGAAGACAAGAACTTATAAGACACCGTTTACCGACTGGAGGGCACTACGAAGAAGAAAAAAAGCATGGTTGATCCCTCTGTAGCAAGGTGGTTAAAAAAATTAAACCTTCTTGCTCCGTCGTAGGAATCGTATAACACAAAAGTAAAACATGTCCTTGCAGAAGTAGTGTAACGTTTTTGTACGTTAATATAGGAGAGCTTGCGCAATGTCTATTGGTGCTTGGCAGCTATACCACAGTTTAATGTATATGCACCCATGTTGACGCTTGGTAGAACATCTCCATCCCGACGACTAAAGTCCATGATCCATGGTTAAACAAACCCTTCCCCATTGGAAAACCCAGCGGCGCTGTCCCAGTGCCATACATGAATATTGGACCAGTGTGGTGCTGGATGCTGGGTTGCTGCCACGCTGACACGCTGCACGAGGCACGCTTCACAGTGGGACACCCGTTACGGTGCGAAATCGAGCTTTCAAATTCTTTTTAAAAAGTGTGGACATGCCGACGTCGGTGGCGACAATGTTTGAGGCCCGTATACTTAGATTTAGGCGCACGTTAAAGAACCTCAGGTGGTCAAAATTTACGCAGCCTTCCACTACGGCGTCTCTCATAATCGTATCGTGATTTTGGGACATCAAACCCCAGATATTATTATTATTATTATTATTATTATTATTATTATTATTATTATTTTATTATTATATTATTATTACGATCCTAAATTGCCCCGTTTCAATCCGTGAGTACTGTACACCGTCTTCTAGAATTGAACTCGAGAGAAGTTTGAGCCGTGTGCACTCATCGTCAAGACAAGCGTAATTCTAAACACAAGTTAAAAACTGGGCGAGAACCAACAAATTAGGGCACTCATGACACACACTTGGGGATGCGAATTGCGAACTATTTTAACACGAAAGTGTTTTATGCCGGGGTCCACCAAGACTTGCATGACGTATTTCCGTCACGGAAGTACGTCAGCATAATGAACGCCATCAGATGGCAAAGAAAAAACTAAGAAAAAAGTTCCGTTGACGGGAATCGAAGCCATGACCTCCCGGTCCGCGAAGATGGCTGGCGGGCGTTTAGCCACTGAGCTACCGCAAAACACATGACGGAGGCGACATGAATGCGCCTTTTATCTTTCACACTTGCCTCTCACAGTGCTCTTGGATGGATGCATTCTATGAGCGTCCCTTTTATAACGGGGCGGTGACATGTGCACCACCAGGCTCGAAAACAAACAAAAAAAAACGCGCCGTTGCAACGACCGTCCCATTCGGCGCGTTTCCAATACAAGTTTAGTTTCTTCAACGCTTTAACACAGCGTGAGGTGGAAGCTTTAGCGCAAGCCTAGCTCATAGCACCAATGCATATCAACAAATAGCTCTCCGACGCTCGCCTGGCTTTCGCACCGCGTTCCCCGCTCGCCCTGTGAGAGGTAACGGCCAGGCTAGACAAAGACACGACGCGCGTAGCGTTTCTCTTCGCATTTTACGACGCTTTGAAAGAGTGCATACCGAGCATTAGTGTTTATTATGTGCTTGTTGATGCCATCTTTCCGCGGGATTCACCATATGCGGTGTCCACGTATGTGTTAAGAACTTCAGCTACCGCAAGGGGTAAATCATGATCATGGGCGTTTGTCGTCGGTACGGAGACGTGCCACTAGGCGTCAACGTGAGTGCGATGCGCCCACATCAAGCGATGCTATATCTGCCAGACAACAGTAGACATTGAGCAAGCTCTCATATGCCAATGCACTATAAACAATAAACTACTATTGTGACTACACGTTCCACTTTCGTGTTATACTGATTTCTATGACAGTGGGATAAGGCATGTTTTTTTTCATTTGTTAATTGCGTAAGTTGTAATTGACTTCCGGTGTTCTCTCCAATGTCAAAGCAAAAAAAACGAAATATATTTATATATATATTTATTTTTCGAAAACTACATTAGCACGAAAGCCATCATTTAGTTGGGGCGGCGCTTGTTTCCACTTAAATGGGGAAGTCATGTGTTGAAGAAATAGAAAAATAAATGGTATCTTAAGAAAAAAGCTAGACTACGACGACTTAATCATATAACCACAATTACTATGCAGTCACATACTCATCAAAACATGCAATGCACTACGCTTTCTGAGTTTGCGTAATTTGCGTGTACAACGTGAGAAAGCAATGAAAACGATACGCTTACCTTAAAATTTAGCAGAGGCCTGTGGTGTACAGATCCAGTACATCCAGAAAAACTTAATCACACCTTAAGGCACATTTATCCACGCAGCTTTTCAGAAAGGAAGTTGCGAGCAAAACGTGCACGCAAGATTAGGCGTCTATTTTTCCGCACAAAAAATTAACGATGCTGAAACCAACGGCCTCTCACTTGCCTGTGCGATTACAACTGCACAACATGTGGTGAAGTAAATTCTTCAGGTCTGCGTTCATAGTCAATGCAAATAGTCGCTGAACACGAAAGAACAGGGAGAGAGTTCATAAGTGACGAACACGAGCCGCGCTTGCAGCTCCGGTCAGCAAAGAAGCAACAGCGGCGCATATGGATACAGCCTCAATCATGATGCAACGCTAAGATGTCCGTGAGATCACTAATTTACGCAGTTCACACTGCAGTACATTTTGTAAAGCTCGTTGGCAAACAAAGTTTATATTCTTCATAAATATTAACGCAATGTTAAACACCTTAGGAGTTAATGTTTCTGTGTGCTGTTTTCTTTTTCGCAACCGTAGGTGGGCCTACGCGCCTTCTGGTCGTCCGTATTAGACGAGTCCTGCGTGCAGTGAAAATTTCCAGTATGCATTTGCCGAATTGCTCACCCCTCAGACCGGGATCGCTAGTCTCGCTTGCGTGTGCCGTGTGCAGGGTGTCGGAACGAAATGTTTTTCGTTTCGGTTTTAGTTTCGTTCCACCGCAAAAAGTTCCGTTCCGTTTCTGTTCCGAAACGAAAAAAAAAAACGTTCCGTAACGGTTCGTAACGTTTTTTTTTGTGTATGCAATAATTCGAAGTTAAGGTAATCACAAAAAAACATTGGACTTAGTTACTTGCTCGCCTCTTAAGGAAGTGGGACATAGGTAAAACACATTCTTCCCACGTTCTTCACAGGTGCGGAAGTAAGTGTACCACGAATGTCTACCAACTAGCACAAACCAGTATACCCTTCAAAGTCAAGAGTATTTATTTTCTCAAAAGTCAATTACGATTTCTTTTTTTGCGGGCTCAGTGCTTTGCGTCAAGGGAGTGAGCACGATCTCAGAAGCAGCACGTCATTGAGTGTACCTCTGACGTGCGAGACTGCTGTTCTGATGATAAATCGCCAGGCTGGCGCGGAACACGCAGCACAGTCACAGCGAAAGCTGGGTGAGTGGCCTTTCTAGAGCCCGTTGTACAGGGGCGTAACCAGAAATTTTTTTTCAGGGGGGGGGCACCTTCTTGATCTGAAGTGGGGGTCGGGCAGGCAAATGTGATCGCGTGTCATTTTGAGCTCTGTTTGCATCGCGAAAAAAAAATACGGGGGGGGCGGTGCCTCCTTGGCTACGCCCCTGCCGTTGTAGACTCTCTTAGGGCAACTAATACAAGTACATATGCAAGGTACCCACTACGCCATAAATCATCGTAATTTTTCTTAAGTAGCGAAGCACCCACAATGCCATTTTTCGTCATTCTTTGGCGAATCGTGGTACTCGTTACACATCTGTAAGGCATTATGATCACTTTGTGTTGTGACTGATGACGATGAAGAATTATGGCTGAGACCTTTGTAACGGGTTGGAAGCATACAACGACCGACACGTTGCGCAAATCACATTGTGTGATGCCAAGTTGTTAGTTTACTCTTCTTCCACGCTATATAATACATAAGTTAACATGATTCCTTGCTCGACATATGACGCCTGTACAGAGTATTTTGGCGAAGGAGTTACAAGCACCAGCGTGGCACTGTGGTGGAATACTCGACTGCCGGGCAGAGGACGCGGGTTAATCCGATCCTAGAAATTTGTTTCTCATTTCATTTTTTCTTGTTTCGCGCGAAAGCGTTACGGACACCGGCGGCGGCGGACACTATGACGCCAAAATCACCTGTTGCGATCTCATAACAGCTTTCGCTGTAACAAACTTCAGCGCCGACAAGTGCCCTCTCTACGCTGGCCGGCGTGACAGGTGCGCAAAAGTCCACTTGCGTTAATTAAACATCTCTGGTTGCCATTGTTCTCGTTTTTTCGCACAATTTGACATTGCCTTGGAATTCCTGCCTGAGGTACGCGGAATACTGACACCCGGAGATATGCATAATTGCTCCTCATTTGTTCCGGATTGCCAAGTCTTGTCGTGAACCGAAAAACGATTGAAAAATTTCGGTTTCACTCCTGAACGAAATAATAGATAACGTTTCGGTTACGTTTTCGTTCCGGTCAAAAATATCGTTTTTTTTCGTTTTTCGTTTTCGGTTTCGTTCCGTTCCGACACCCCTGCCGTGTGCAAGCAGCAACCGCGTTTAACTAGTCACGCGGGTTTCGGGTCAATGAGGCTCACGCTATCCCGCTGGCCGCCGAGAGCGATAGGTGAGGGAGGCGTTCGTAGAATCGGTATTGGCTGCTTCACGTACGCTGGTTACCACGACGTGGTCGAGCCGGATATATATCTCTTCTCATGGTTTAATAATAATAATGAATAATAATAATAATATAATAATAATAAATGCACTGCTCCTACAACCACGAGATGAACGTTGAAATCAACAATATTACTCGCATGGCAAAAATGATTTTGCCACATTGAAATAAATGCGCGTGTCCGCGTGCCCATGAAGCGCTTCGCGTGGGTGTGGAATTATGCATGTGCGCGCATATGTACAACGTATTCGTGTATAGCTCACAGACAATATGCTGCACACTCTTAGTGTTTGAAAGGATATACTTCCATGCAGTTTTAGTTAATACGTGGCTTGCTCTACGGAGGGCTGTAAATATAATGGCGAGTTGGTTATGTAAGACCCTTGATTATTCACAAAAACGTCTCGTGATAATGCATTTTTAAGGTAACATTTAAGGCAATCTTGATGGTGCATGTTATTAGCGATCCGGATCAGAAATGGCACAAGAAAATAGAAGTTTTGTGAATTCGGCTGCTGAAGTTAAAGGTTGGCGTTGTAACAATGCAGCATTCTGAGCGTTTGGTAATTTGTCAGTTAAATTTGTATCGTGTCTCTTGTAACGTACACCCGTGAAGTATGTATCGAGCGAGATTTATCGACGCTTTCAAACCTGACATGAAATGAATTCTTTATGAGTGTACTCATTACAAATTTAACTTTATACGCAGCAAAATAAAGCGCAAAATTCAATTTTTGCAAGATATGAGCACGACATCAATTTTAAACGTCAGCATAAGGCCTGCAAGTTGTACTGACTCACTTTTTGTTTTTTGAAAATACTGCCTCAAATACTGCGCTGCGCATGCTATTATGTTAAATGTCAAGTGAAAGTAATCGCAGGGTGTCAGTAAACACGTCACAGAAACCTCGGTAAATGAAGTGTCTAGCACGTAGCCATCACAAACTTCAAATTATCAGCAATTTTGGTCCACTGATGTCCGAGATAAAAAGCTGCATTTATATTGCCATTTATTTAACCATGAATTATTGTGACATAGAACTTGCATGCATGACGTTTTTATATACCACAACTATGCATATCGGCTTGGTTATTGAGGATAGGGAGGTTTGGGAGCTTGCATGTAATCACTTGTGCGGACAGGATAGCGCCCTTGTAAAGACATCTCGTATATTTAATAATGACGTCATAATAATTGCCACTTATTGTCGAAAACCTAAACTTCACGTAAACTTGGACAAGCTAAACACGAGTGAACCATGCACTGACACGTGCATGGTTACTTATTACGTTTGGCGATTGCATTGCAACACGCAATGTTTATACTTGATGCTCTTGTTGGTGTCGACAACAATTAGGCCACTTTCTTGTACGGATAGGCATATTTGACAATTCCCATATATGTTGGTAACTCATGCTGTATATAAGTTGTTGATCCCATATATGGTAGCACAACCCCATATAAGGATCTACTTCATGTCATATGTGGTGTGACCGTGCCATATATGGCTGCATTTGGCTGCATATATCGGCCAGCCGCGCCATATATGGCCTTGTTCACATCCATATATGATAAGTGGTAGCCACATATGCAGATATATATACTCATATACGGCCGCATATAATTTATATACGTGCCATACATGGCATTTGCGTAACGGTTTAGGTTGATTATAAAACTAATACTAATGTCATATTGTGTTGCGAATAATACGTTCTTTCGGTGCAGTTATATGAACTACATTCACGACACTCCATCACACAATTAAGAGAAAGCGCACGCGCTCGACAGATGATTGCTTTAGCCTATACGTACGTCCGTCGCTTAACTAAGACTACAGCTAGATATGGATAAGAGACACAATGGAATAATATTTCCAAAATGTTCGATTACTTTTCCTGTCGACTTCTCGCGATCCAATACCAAATATTTAACCAATTCCTCCCAGTGCGCAAAGTTCTTTTCAATGTGCTGCCAGTGTTCCCAGAGCCCGGGCGGACACTACAAAGTAGCCAGTGCCTCGCAGTGCGCTGTAAGACACTGGGCCACACTGAAGAGTATTCGCAGCGTCTTTCAGCGCACTGGGTGGCACTGGCCACGCTGTACAGTCTGTCCGAGTACCTCCCAGCGCGCTTCCCTACACTGGGACACACTGTACAAGCGTTTCCAGTGCCAACCATTGCGCTTAAAAGCACTGGGAGGAACTGGAAGCGCTGTTTTTTAGGGGCGAAGCTCCTTAAAGGCCAACTCCGGTGATTTTTTGGCCATTTCAAGGTAATGGTGCTTTATGCTCCTGGGACGCTCCTGTTACGGGCCCGATAGCAGAAATACTCGGCAAATTGGAGAATAATTTTAAATAAGCAAAAAAGCGCAACACCGAAACCGAAACCCAACCGAGTGTACTGTCTACGTATGACGTAGACGTTGTTACGAACGAACCGGAAGTCGGGCAAGGCATGCCGGTCACGCCGGCGCGGAGTATGAAAACTGTGACAGCCGGGACGACCAGCGAGCGCCGGCCAAACTAACGCTGTCTGTTGCCTTGTGCACAGCAACGCTCGCTGTAGCGGCCGAAGCACCGAAGTTAGCGGTGCCCTCAGCTGCGTCACTTCCGCCGCCTTCCCAACACTCACGTCACATACGCAATGTTGCCAATAATTGTGGGAAGCCAGGAGGGCGTTTGCAGACAATCTTTAAAATTCATTTGCAAACAATGTGTGCATGTCTCAAGCCTGTAATTTGGCATAAATGACGGAAACGTGCAAACGAACGTACCCAGCGAATTTCATTGAGATCCACCGACCTCGAAAAATCAACGGAGTTGACCTTTAAAGCGGCACCCGTTCGTCCCTCGTAGTTGTCGTAGTCGTAGTGCGTAACCAGTCGTAACGCTAGTACCAGATCTTGACCTCCAAGGTGGTGCCGGTGGGAGATTTTTCCTGTGCGTTGTTGAGCAATAAAAAATTCGCAGCGTGCGCGTTAACTAAAAGCCGATTCCCCATTAGCAGCCATTGGCATGTTCCAGTAGGAAACGTTAGTAGAAGTAGAAGTGTAAGTGTTAGCTGAAAGCCGACTTCTTCTGTCTCTCATTCCCATTAGCAGCCATTGTTTACCTCCAAGGTAGTGCCTGGTAAGATTTCTCCTGTGCGTGATTAAACAATAAAAATTTTGTTGAAAACGCCGTTGATTGATGAAATAAACCAACGAAAGACGCCAGATGTTTTCTGAAAGCAAAACGAAAGAACGCCAGATGTTTCTAAAGCAAAACGAAAAGACGCCAGCTGCTTACGAAAGACGCCAGATGTTTTCTAAAGCAATGGTTTTCTAAACAATGAAAATTCACAGCGTACATGTAAAATTAAAGTGAGCTGCAAGTCGTCATAACTCATCGAACCTTTAGTATAAACGCGCCCGATCTCACGTCGGTGATGATGTACTGGGCAGAATTCACGGAAGATTCACAGTTTACCGATGAACCTCCGCAGCTTCGCCCACTCATAATCATTCACTCCGTGGATATGCTGTGATTTTTTTTCGATATGTTTCTGGTAGCTGTAAAGATGTGAGCTTAATCAGACAAAGCGGTGTAACAGTCAGAAGAGCGTCGCTGATTAGACGCAGAACTTGGGTCGCCATCCTGTGGCATGTTATTCAACATTACGGCCGGACCAGAGGAAAGCACAACGAGCATCATGTCTACCCTGTAGCCAGGCCGCGTTTCTTTTTTCGGGGTGAACGTAAGCGGGAAACCCGGTGTTACAGCCAGGCGAGGCATGCGCGCATCGCAGAGTTATTTTTGGTGTGGATGGATGCTATGAGCGAGGCTACGAGGCCTTGCAAGAGCTAATCGCGGAGGACACGGTCATGATGCATTACTTCACCATACCACTCCAAGAGGGCGACATCACCCCGCCGACCAAGAGCATCGCAACAGGAAAATGTGAGATATAAAAAGCGCGTTTCTAAAACCTGCGGACTGTGTCACCGTGGCGCAGTGATAAGCGTGCCTGGCTGTCACGTTCTGTTAAATTAACTAGCTCTCGCGCAGGTTCGTATAAGCAAACCTGGATGACACAACCGTCATCGAGGGAAGGAGAAACGAGACCATTTGCGCCCAAAGAAAAGAACAACACTCAGTATATTTAAACAAACGGAAAAAGAGAGAACTTGATAGAAAATGGAACAAAACATGAAAGAGATAAAGTTAACAGGACTATGGGCCGCTTCATAAACTGTAACAATGCATAGATGTAAGTTCAGAATGAAAAGACCGTTCACCGTTCCGTACACGTAGTCCCACAGAAGAGACGCAGTAGTGCAGGCGGTGATGCTGGAAGATGCGGGACGCAGGCTTCGGCTTGGATGAAGGCGTCGCTCGGAGGGACAGTGGCGTCGGGCGAGTCGCGGTCAGCGACCTTTCAGCGTTCGTCCACCGACGCTTGGAGAGGGAGCAGGAGACGAGGCGTGCCTGGCCAACGCCAGACGTTGAGAAGAGGCCTGGCCAACGCCAGACGATGGAAGACCCTTGGGTCCAGGTGGAAGCCCGCCGCGGCCTCGATGCAGGAACTCTGCCGGCCGCCACCCCCGCGCCCTGGTCACGTTCTTCTCTCGGCCACGTCTCCGCCCCGTCTCCTCGCTCTTCTGTTTGCACCCGTGGCTCTCTTCTTCTGACTCGCGTGGAAGATCCTCATTGGACTAATTCGTCTTGCGTAACTTCACGCGCCCTGTTCGCACATCTTCTTCTTTCATTTGCCGCCCCGAGAACTCGCGTACGCACATTCAGCCGTCGTCTTTTCTTTTCTTGCGCCGACGGCTTTGGTCACTCTCACGCCCTTTTCGAAAACGCGCACTTCACTCATCACAATAAGTCCCCCTTTCGAAAAGTTTTTTTTTCTAAAAAAAACTGTCGATGAATGCGCGTTTGGCCACATACTACACATATTCAACGCAGTCCACTTCACTGTCTTAACCTAAGACACCTAATCAATCTTGAAAGTTACCACACACAAAATCAACTTGTTGAGTAGACCACACATTTTTTACACATTTACACCGTCATGCGAAAAACTATACATCACGTCACACTTCGCATGGCATGCAAGTTCATAAACAAATATTTACAAGATCGAAGTACACCTCGGTGGTCCGCAATCCAAAATCCAAAAGGAGCAACCGGTTTTCGAACTCGACGCTCAAGTTATAGCTTCCCAAACAAGCCGAACAGCCCTGATCACCTGGCTCGAGAAAAGAAACTGACGCCCTTAGATTAATTTTCCACCGTAGGCTCGTCTGTACCTAAACCTGTGAAGCATTGGATTCTCAAGCACCAAAATGCTAGCGTCAACGGAGGAATGTCTGCATTCCAGTCGGAAGCGTTGTCTCCAAGCGCACGAGCGCAGGAGCGTCTGAGTGACGGCTTCCTTCATGAGAATGCCTTGCCTTGGCCCGTTAGCTTCTAAAGGTCCAGAAACCTTAAAAGAAATCACTGGTGCTCCCCAAGACGCCATAGAGCCCAAGTCGTCTTCCTTACTGCTCCGAGAGCAAATAACTCGTGAAATATTACTCTCTTGGGGATCACTTTGTACCAGTGCAGCGTCTTGTTCTCCAACACTACTGACTCCTCCATCTGCGTCATCTTGCCGGACCTTGTAATCACATTGTGCTGACGGAGCTTTCGACTCTGTTCTCCGTTGGTCGACCATTGCATCTGCACTCTGCTTTAATTCTCCCACACAAATCGGTTGTGCATTTACTCGAGACGTTACTCTCGCTCTCTTTTTGGGAGGCTTACTTATATGGTTCTCAACCATATCCGTCCCATCCACTACCGCAGCTGGCGGCACACAAAACGACTCCGAGGCCACCACCGCAGAGTTCTCTCCCCGGATTTCGCTCATCACTCTGCCGTATGTTTTTGTCGCGCTCACTATGTGTGAAGACTCGGCGTCTTCTCTAGAGACCATCTCACGGTCTTCAATTGTGCACTTCATGCGAACATCAATTACCCTTTCATCAGGGCTGTCTAGAGGACTATGTACCTCTCCAATCAGTGTGCATTCTGTTGCACCAGTTCGCATAGCCGCATTGCTTTCAAAGGAACGCGACTGTTCCTTCTTTGCTAAGTTTTGCAAAGCCATATTTAGCACTGTCCCTAGACCTTGCTTGGTCTCACCCTCACTCTCCGCCTCGCCTCTGTCCTCTATTTGTAGAAAGCCTGTACCTAAAGTGTGGTTGCTGGCGTTTGCAATACTGCCACTAAAGAGCGATACTGATTCACTCGTGAAGGCCCTGCCTTCGGAGCACACATCGAGTAACTGCTCTTTGGAGCTCAGATAAGAAAATTCATCCCGCCACTCTCTACCTTCGCGTCGCCTCCTTTCGACCTCCGCCAGCTTAAGCCGCAATTGCTGCGTTCTTTGCCTTAGCTGTTCAAGCTCTCTTTCCTTCTTTCTCATTTCACGTTCGAACTCCATCTGTTCGATCCTGTCTTTTATTTCCTCAGCCATCTCTTCACGAATCCGCCTCTCGCGTTCATCGCACCATGCCACCAGTTCCTCGCCTTCTAGACCCATGCGCCTTCCCAACTCTTCTAAATCTGCCCTGCTCATCTTTTCTCTCTATTTCTGAACACCACTAGAGTGCCCCAAACGGTCTCGTCCTGTCGTAACGGACGCCAATTTGTCACGTTCTGTTAAATTAACTAGCTCTCGCGTAGGTTCGTATAAGCAAACCTGGATGACACAACCGTCATCGAGGGAAGGAGAAACGAGACCATTTGCGCCCAAAGAAAAGAACAACACTCAGTATATTTAAACAAACGGAAAAAGAGAGAAATTGATAGAAAATGGAACAAAACATGAAAGAGATAAAGTTAACAGGACTATGGGCCGCTTAATAAACTGTAACAATGCATAGATGTAAGTTCACAATGAAAAGACCGTTCACCGTTCCGTACACGTAGTCCCACAGAAGAGACGCAGTAGTGCAGGCGGTGATGCTGGAAGATGCGGGACGCAGGCTCGGCTTGGATGAAGGCGTCGCTCGGAGGGACAGTGGCGTCGGGCGAGTCGCGGTCAGCGACCTTTCGCGTTCGTCCACCGACGCTTGGAGAGGGAGCAGGAGACGAGGCGTGCCTGGCCAACGCCAGACGTTGAGAAGAGGCCTGGCCAACGCCAGACGATGGAAGAACCTTGGGTCCAGGTGGAAGCCCGCCGCGGCCTCGATGCAGGAACTCTGCCGGCCGCCACCCCCGCGCCCTGGTCACGTTCTTCTCTCGGCCACGTCTCCGCCCCGTCTCCTCGCTCTTCTGTTTGCACCCGTGGCTCTCTTCTTCTGACTCGCGTGGAAGATCCTCATTGGACTAATTCGTCTTGCGTAACTTCACGCGCCCTGTTCGCACATCTTCTTCTTTCATTTGCCGCCCCGAGAACTCGCGTACGCACATTCAGCCGTCGTCTTTTCTTTTCTTGCGCCGACGGCTTTGGTCACTCTCGCGCCCTTTTCGAAACGCGCACTTCACTCATCACACTGGCATAGGTTGTGGACCGAGATGTCATGTGTTGGACTCGCGTTGAAGAAACGTTTTCTTTGCCATCTGATAGTGTGCATTTTTGCGACGTCATTTCCGTGACGGAAATACGTCATTCAATTCTTGGTGGACGCCGGAATGAAACCCTTTGGTTTTAAAAAAAATAAGAGGGAGCTCGCTTAGCGTTCACAAGCCAATCTCTTCTGAATGAGACGTCGTCTTCATGCCGCAATAGAAGATAGTGATAATGTTTGGTGCTCCGAAATTATTGGGCGCGTCCGCCATTTTTTGTTGGGCGCCGTCTTGGAATCGTCTGCTAGCGTCTACATAAGGAGAGGCCATGGAGAGGCTGAGCTGCCGTCGTTGGCGAAGCTTTTGGACCAAGAAAATGCGGCTTTTTCCTATTGCCACGCCCACTTCTTGTCTTGTTTTGATGTATTCGGGTTTGACCGGCATGGACGGTTATCAACGCTCGACGCTGTCCGCGAAGCATTGTTCGAGAAGCTTCACGTCTATAGTAGATTGTTCTGTTAAGATTGCGCCCCGCACGCGAATGTTCCAGCTTTGTCTAGAGATAACGCCGCCACCAGCGATATTGCTGGAAAGTTCGATACCGCCTGTATAAAAGCCGACGCGATTGACCGCTTGTCAGTTGATCGACGGACGACGCCCTTTTCGCCGCTATCATTGTACAGCGTGTATTGCTGTAGCTCTAGTTCTCATTTTCCGGCCACAAGTTCGGCCAAATAAACAGTTTCATCCTGCAAACGCCGACTGCTGTCTTCGTCGACGTCACGACCACGTGACATCTGGTGGAGGTTCTGCTTCTTCCATGATCCGGACGCCCCCGCGAAGCGCTGACCCAAGTCCAAGCCGCGAGGAGGACGACAGCAAAGAATACCCGGATCGTCGAACAAGCCGCAGGCAGAAGGGACTGCAGCCAGAGCACGGGCTCCTTCCCGAACAAACCAGGCAGCCCAAGGTCCCAACACCCACCGCAGCGACGATGACCGACCCCGTGCAGCCTGCGCCGATCCTACTCCGGCAGCCCAAGGAGCCGCCAACCTTCCGCGGGTCGTCCTTCGAAGACCCGGACACCTGGCTCGAGACTTTCGAAAGGGTCTCAACATTCAACAACTGGGACTCCGAGGACAAGCTGCGTCACGTTTACTTTTACCTCGAAGACGCAGCAAGGACCTGGTTCGAGAATCGGGAGTCCACTCTTCGAACTTGGGACGCCTTTCGCAGCGCTTTTCCGCAGACGTTTGCAAGCGTCGTCAGAAAAGAAAGGGCCGCAGCCTTGCTAGAGACGCGGGTCCAACTTCCAAATGAAAGTGTTGCCATCTTTGAAGAGGAAATGACCAGACTGTTCCGCCGCGCTGACCCAGCCATGCCCGAGGACAAGAAAGTCAGGTTGCTCATGCGAGGGGTAAAGCAAGAGATCTTCGCTGGGCTGATGCGGAACCCACCCTCGACAGTCCAAGAATTCATCTCAAAGGCGACGACGATTGAGGAGACCCTGGAAATGCGCAACCGCCAGTACAATCGCCGATCGATTCAAGACAGCCCAGTTGTTCATGCCATCGGCTCCGACGACCTGCGTGAAACGATCCGAGCGATCGTGCGGGAAGAACTGCGCAAGCTTTTACCCTTACCGCAGCCTGAAGTTGCCTCGATCGCTGATATCGTCCGAGAGGAAATACAGCAGTCTCTGGGCACCCCCGAGTCAGCGCAGCCACAGCCGCAAGCAGTGAGCTATGCCGCTGCAGCCCGACGCAACGCCCCCCCTCCTCGCCCACGTCAAGACGCCGCGCCATCCCAGCAGTTCCGCCGCCAGGCGCCACCGCCGCCGCCACCGACGCCATACCGCCCGCCAGCCGGCTAGCTATACACGCCGAGAAAGACCGACGTTTGGCGCACCCCCGACCACCGCCCACTCTGCTACCATTGCGGGGAAGCTGGCCACACTTACCGCCGCTGCAAGTACCGGCAGATGGGACTGCGTGGGTTCGCCATCGACGCGCCGCGTCCACAGCGAGGGGAAAGACCACACGACATCGCCGACTACCTCGCGGGAACGCAATGGACGCCCCCACAACCTTCCCGTTCGCCGTCGCCAGGCCGCTACGTCTCCCCCCAACGCCGACCATACACTGGCCCAACGCGAGGCCGGTCACCCAGCCCGTATCCGGAAAACTAAGGGCAGCAACCGATGGAGGTGCGGTTGCTGTACGACGAAATACCGAAGATCCTCCGCCGCCGACGACAACGCCGCAACGACATCTAAAGAACACGCCACAAGCCGAACGAAGCCCTGACGTCGAAACTTCACGGCCCGAAGAAGACCTGACGACACAACGACGAAGCAGCGGGACAAACCGACGTAGCCGTGATCCGACGCCGCGACCAAATCGAAACGGTAGGCGACGAACGAGTGACCTCGACGTTCTCATCGACGGCCACAACGTCACCGCTCTCGTCGATACTGGAGCCGACTATTCTGTCATCAGTGGACCGTTCGCGACGAAGCTGAAGAAAGTCAAGACCGCCTGGGAAGGCCCCGAAATCCGCACAGCGGGAGGTCACCTAGTAACGCCGGCAGGAATCTGCACAGCGAGGGTCTCCATCAACAACCGGATTTATCCCGCAAGCTTCGTAGTCCTTCAGCATTGCTCCCGAGATGTCATCCTTGGTATGGACTTCTTAGGCCTTCATGGTGCAGTCATCGACCTCAGATCGAAGTCGATAACACTATCTACAGAAAAAGCATTACCGCGGTACACGCCGCCAGGGAAGCATGCCTTGAATGTGCTGGAAGACCAAGTCACCATTCCCCCTCGCTCCAGCGTCATCATTTCCGTCGGCTCTCAGAAAGTAGCAGACATGGAAGGCGTCATTGAAGGCGACCAGCACCAGTTGATTAACCGCGAGATTTGCGTCGCAAGAGGAATAGCAGAGTTGCGGGAGGCAAAGCAACAGTGATGCTCACAAATTTTAGCAACGAGTATAAACACGTAAACAAAGGCACGACAGTCGCCTACATCGAAGAAATCACGGCTACGTCGATGGCTTTCGCCATCGCCGATTGTTCCGAGCCAACACCGACGAACCAAGCTTCTCAACCAGTTTTCGACGTTAATCCTAGCCTTCCGAAGCATAAACAAGAACAGCTCAAAACCCTGCTCTTGAAATACAGGGACTGCTTTTCGTCATCGTCAAGAATCCGCCAGACCCCAGTCGCAAAACATCGCATCATAACAGAGGAAAATGCCAGGCCACTCCGGCAGAGCCCGTACAGAGTTTCAACGCGAGAACGCGAATCCTTAAAGAAACAAGTCGACGAAATGCTACGCGACGACATCATCCAGCCGTCGAAGAGTCCATGGGCGTCACCCATGGTGTTAGTGAAGAAGAAAGACGGAACCCTACGCTTCTGCGTCGATTATCGCCGCCTGAACAAAATCACGAAGAAGGACGTCTACCCTCTCCCACGGATAGACGACACCCTGGATCGACTCTACAACGCGAGGTACTTTTCGTCGATGGACCTCAAGACCGGCTATTGGCAAATCGAAGTCGACGAGAGAGACCGAGAGAAGACTGCCTTTATAACACCAGACGGCCTCTTCGAGTTCAAGGTTATGCCCTTTGGTCTTTGCTCGGCACCTGCGACGTTCCAGCGCGTTATGGACACCGTGCTGGCTGGATTAAAGTGGCAGACTTGCTTTGTGTACTTGGACGACGTCATTGTGTTTGCCTCAAGCTTCGACGAACACCTCCGGCGCCTTGACACTGTACTACAAGCAATCAAGACTTCTGGCCTCACCTTGAAGCCTGAAAAGTGCCGCTTTGCATACGAGGAGCCGCTGTTTTTGGGTCACGTGATCAGCAAGGGTGGTGTTCACCCAGACCCGCGGAAAACAGCTGCCATCGCTGCCTTCCCGCCCCCCACCGACACGAAAGCCGTGCGCCGTTTTCTCGGCTTGTGCGCCTACTACAGGCGCTTTGTCAAGGAATTTTCACGAATCGCCGAACCGCTAACTCACCTCACGAAGACCGACGTGCCATTCAAGTGGGAAACGGCGCAAATCGAAGCATTTGAAGAACTGAAACGACGCCTTCAGATGCCTCCGATACTAGCACATTTCGACGAATACGCCGATACGGAAATCCACACCGACGCAAGCAGCGTAGGACTCGGCGCCGTCCTTGTGCAGAAGACTGACGGGCAGGAAAGGGCCATCAGTTATGCTAGCCGGTCGCTATCAAAGGCAGAAACGAACTATTCCACAACAGAAAAGGAGTGCCTAGCGATCATCTGGGCTGCATCCAAGTTTCGCCCCTGCCTCTACGGCAGGCCCTTCAAAGTTGTGAGCGACCACCACTCATTGTGTTGGCTAGCTAACTTGAAGGACCCTTCAGGTCGCCTCGCACGGTGGAGCCTACGACTTCAAGAATTCGACATTACCGTCGTTTACAAGTCCGGAAGGAAACACTCCGACGCTGACTGCCTGTCTCGCGCCCCCGTCGACCCACCGCCGCAGGACGACAAGGAGGACGACTCCTTCTTGGGAATCATAAGTGCCGACGACTTCGCCGAACGACAGCGAACGGATCCAGAACTCAGGGGTCTTGTGGAATACCTCGAGGGCAGGACCACCGTTGTTCCGAAGGTATTCACGCGGGGACTGGCGTCATTTTTCTTGCGCAACGGTGTTCTCCTAAAGAAGAACTTCTCACCGCTTCGAGCCGATTGCCTTCTCGTGGTACCCTCGACATTGCGGCCAGAGGTCCTCCAGGCTCTGCACGACCACCCGACGGCTGGACACCTGGGTGTTTCTCGCACGCAAGCAAGAATACAGGAGAAGTACTACTGGCCGCGCCTTTCCGCCGACGTCACTCGTTACGTGAAGACCTGCCGGGACTGTCAGCTACGCAAGACACCGCCCACTAGGCCAGCCGGACTTCTGCAGCCTATCGAGCCACCTCGACGGCCGTTCCAGCAAATCGGGATGGACTTACTTGGGCCGTTCCCGACGTCCAATACCGGAAACAAATGGATCGTCGTAGCTACAGACTACATCACCCGCTACGCCGAGACGAGGGCCCTGCCTAGAGGCAGTCCCGCCGAGGTAGCGAAGTTCTTCGTTGAGAACATCGTCCTGCGTCATGGCTCCCCAGAAGTTCTCATCACCGACAGAGGTACGGCGTTTAGTGCTGATCTAACTCAGGCAATACTGAGATACAGCCAAACAAACCACCGCCGGACCACAGCGTACCACCCACAGACAAATGGCCTGTTTTGCGCGCTGCTGGAAATACATCTATGAGACAGGAAACACAGCACAACATCTCACTTTTCAATGCTTGTTAAAAGTTAATTGTGTGATACAGCCAACGTACACAACTAAACTGTATAAAAAAAACCCTGCCTTTACATTGATTGAAGCTGTATATAGCGTTGATGAGTTAATGCATGGAGTAGAATAGAATTCTAGTATGCTTCTTTTGCGCACGCGCACCGATATTTTTCTGACGGCTTTATTAGCGGCGAACAATCAAAACATTTCATGTCACTTCAACCACACCACGTATTTTTGTGTTTGCTACACGACTGGTTGGATTACAGGATTGTAACTTATTTGTGTGCGTGCTACAGCGACATGCTGTCCAATACTACGGTATCGCCCGCGGAATCTCCAAATGAGCGATGAGTTATGTTTGGACTCTCAACGCTTCACGCAACCAGACGTGTTCACTTCGAACAAATGTTCTCGGTGATCGGGAGGCCGGAGAAGCAGCGCGACGCCATGTTTTTCTCAGCAATTTTACGTCCTTTCCTCCCGGCAGTGGGGTTGCGCGGGGGTGGCTGGGCATAAAACACTTGTCACTTGACGGCTGCTCCGCCCGCGACGGTTCAAACGTGGCTCCGGGCTTTCAATGCCTTTGAAAACGAGAGGGGGGGGGGGGGGGGAGGGAGATGGCGGGAGACGACGGCACCTCGGAAGATGCGTACGCGTTTCGGCCCCTTCTGGCCGGCGGCTATTCTTCGTCAGTCAGTGGCGGACTGGCGGTTACTTTCCCTCGTTCGGGCTCCCGGTATCGGCGGGCGCGCGCCGCGCGCCCCTCAGTATTCAGTCAAGAGTCATCGGGAAAAAACGGAGTCGGATACCGAGACAGGATGCCGCGATTCTATGGATACGGAGATTCGACGACGATGCCACAGTGAGAAGGCAGCTGTCCTGTTCTTCATCGGACTTGATTGTTTTGACTTTTGAAGAGCGATCCGCAGATGAGCGCCGATGTGTCCTGACAACTCGCAAACTTTCCGCCGGATTGTTGTGTTCGTATCGCGTTCAGTAAGTCGTTTCTTTCCTTAATCGCATGTTACTTTCCGTGTTTTTCATACGTTAAATATGTGCTGCGTTTATTAACGTCTACACTACCGTGTATTTTCTCTAAAATTGTTACTTTGTGAATACCCATGTGGTGGGCTTTTCTGTGCGCGTCGAAGCAGGTTAGTTAAGTCCTCGCCCTTAGCGATGTTTCAGCATTTGCGTTTGTTGTTTTGTTCTTTTCTCGCGTTGTAGTACGTCAGCTTAACAGCCGTTTTTCATTTGCCCTTCGCCGCTCAATTCGCGCAAAGAAATGATGGATTTGTAACACACAAATTTTTATTAGTTGTAAAGTTGTCGCAGACTTTCAAGCTCTTGCCGCAGTCACTTTTTAATTATTAAATAGGCGATGAACTTCCTGGTAGTTCAACGTGGCTATGGATCTCGGCTGTATCGAATGTCTGTTCACGTGTAGATGTTCATTTATTTCATTTTGTATCACGCTTCGCTTTTCACTGACTTCCTTTTGAACCTTCGGTGAACTGACAAATCAAATAAGCGCTAACACCTAGGGAGGGCTCTGTGTGTTTGTGAGTGGTCTCGTTTCCCTGATTTCTAATATAAGGGCGTTATTCAAGGTAATTAGTGTAGGTTCTGTGCAGCTGTTATCTGCCAGCAAGCGGTCAGCAGAACAAAGCGCGAAATGCGAAATTACTTTCAAAACTTGCAGTATCTTTGCCATATGTATACATGCAGAATAAACTTGTGTGTACTCTCAGCTTTTGTACGCTGATTATCCCTGCTGCTTGCCTAAAAGCAAAAGCGTGGGCAACATGCATTTATTTACGTGCACAAAAATCTACCTCACGTTAAACTACACATTCAGTGGAAAATGTTTTCTTTTCCAGCGTTAAACGCTGGAAATAAAAGAACGATGGTGCAGCCAACGATAAAGGCTGGCAAAAAATATTGGAGCTGCCAATATTTATACAATGTTGGCGATACGTACGACGGACAATGTTGGCTACAGCCATCCTTGCCATTATTGGCGATATGTTGGACGGACAATGTTGGCTACAGCCATCCTTGCCAATATTGGAAAATCATTGGCATCCAATATTGGACCAATGCACATTTAGGTGCAGCAAACCCCCAAAAGCCAACGCAGGACCAATATTTCTGCCAATGTTTACCAACATTGTTCCGAGATTGGTCCAATGCCGGCGTGCTGCCTGGGATGCCATCCTTCCATATGTGACCTTCGCATACAACACGGCCGTCCAAGAAACGACGCAGATGACGCCGTACAAGTTGGTCTACGGAAGGAGCCCGGCGACGACGCTCGACGCCATGCTACCCAACGTCACCGACGAAGAAAACCTCGATGCCGCCGCTTACTTACAACGTGCCGAAGAAGCTCGACAGCTCGCCCGCCTGCGCATCAAGACCCAGCAGCACACCGACAGCCGTCGCTACAATCTTCGACGACGCTTCGCGGAATACCAGCCCGGCGACCGCGTTTGGGTCTGGACGCCGATACGCCGACGTGGGCTTAGCGAAAAACTCCTTCGGCGATACTTCGGGCCATACAAGGTTCTTCGACGCCTCGGCGCTCTTGACTACGAGGTGATCCCGGACGGCATTACGAACTCCCAGCGACGCCGCGCACGACCTGAAGTCGTCCATGTCGTGCGCCTTAAGCCGTTTTTTGCGCGTTAGAGAACCTGGGGACTCTATTTTTCTTCCTTTGTTATTGTAATTTATTTTTGTATGCATTTGTTTCTCTCTACTATGTTCTTTCACAAGCATCGGGACGATGCTTTTTCAGAGGGGGTCAATGCCACGTCCACTTCTTGTCTTGTTTTGATGTATTCGGTTTTGACCGGCAGGGACGGTTATCAACGCTCGACGCTGTCCGCGAAGCATTGTTCGAGAAGCTTCACGTCTATAGTAGCTCGTTCTGTTAAGATTGCGCCCCGCACGCGAATGTTCCACCTTTGTCTAGAGATAACGCCGCCACCAGCGATATTGCTGGAAAGTTCGATACCGCCTGTATAAAAGCCGACGCGATTGACCGCTTGTCAGTTGATCGACGGACGACGCCCTTTTCGCCGCTATCATTGTACAGCGTGTATTGCTGTAGCTCTAGTTCTCATTTTCCGGCCACAAGTTCGGCCAAATAAACAGTTTCATCCTGCAAACGCCGACTGCTGTCTTCGTCGACGTCACGACCACGTGACACTATGTTATCGAACGCCCATTGGTCAGCGGACCTCAATGTGCTGCGACAAATGGACGAGAACTCAATATCAGAGCTCTCCGCGCTTAACTAATCCCGACGGCAGCGGCACGAGGCGCACCCCATAGCAAAGCGGAGCTGCTGTTCACTAGTGGCCTGCGTTTCGAATCAGAAGGAGGCGTTCAAGAAGAGTTCGTGGCAGCGGAAGTGTGACTGTCAATCTTCAATGATAACCTTGCACTGCAATAAGTCTCCAGCGTATTTCCCACTGCGATTTTATAAACGCATCGTAGACAATTGTCACATATCGACACCACGTTGTTTCTGCGCGACCTGTGCAACGCTGTGCTGCTTTCCTCGGCTTACTTCTTTAGCCACAAGTATCTCTACACCCTCCACAGTAGCGTGTGTCGTAGTTGTTTTTAAATAAACAAGGCATGGACATGTACATGAGCGGTGCGCCGCAAACAAAACGTGAATGCTGATCGGCAGTGCATTTCTTTGCATTGCTTTTCGAATTCCTTTTCTCGTCGCCGCCGCGCTCTCCCGGTGGTTTTGCAAATGAATGGTCCAGCTTGCTTGCCTCGCTACTGTCTCTCAGCCACCGACGCTCGACGCTTTGGAGGGCTATTGTTTTTATAGCTTGTGGAAAGCGTGCAGGAACTTTATGACCTCCGGTATCGTTTTGACTTAAATCACAAGCCTTCCGAGGCATCGAAGAATGCCTGGGTGCAGCGCTTTTGGATGCAGCAACCGGCAGAAATTGGGCAATGCTCTCTTTGCTATTCACAGAGGGAATAAAGTGCGAAGCATTTCTCAGCGAACTTCTGCGACTTCAAAAGTATCTATCTATCTATCTATCTATCTATCTATCTATCTATCTATCTATCTATCTATCTATCTATCTATCTATCTATCTATCTATCTATCTATCTATCTATCTATCTATCTATCTATCTATCTATCTATCTATCTATCTATCTATCTATCTATCTATCTATCTATCTATCTATCTATCTATCGGTCTGTCTGTCTGTCTGTCTGTCTGTCTGTCTGTCTGTCTGTCTGTCTGTCTGTCTGTCTGTCTGTCTGTCTGTCTGTCTGTCTGTCTGTCTGTCTGTCTGTCTGTCTGTCTGTCTGTCTGTCCTGCTAGTTTCGTTAGTGAGATGTATACCAAAATTACCGTATACACTCGACTAAGGGCCGCGCTCGTGTAAGGGCCCCTTCCCCCAACTTGGAAGTTCAAATTTTTGGAAAAAAAAATCTCGCCAGCAAACAGCAGCGTTGTCGCGTCTCGCATGCGACGCATTTTGCGGGAGTCACCAGATGGCAACAGGTCACCGGGGTTTCCATTGCTATGGACGACACTGAGGACAATTGGATACGTGAGCGTGCGGGTGACCCAAGCAGCTGCGACGAGCCGTGCCTGAGCAGCGATACCGATGAAGACATCTAGCGAGGATGTCCGCAGCTAGACGCCAGATATCTCGTCATTAGATATTATTGGCACAAATAAATAAGATTCCCATAAGTGGATCAAAAATTGAACAAAAATTGAAATTGAACACTTCCGTGGAAGGGCCGCACCTCACCAAATTGCAGAAACAACGTGGCCCTGAAAGAAGTCTATACGGTATATTGTGTTCCCTTATGCGGTAAACGGTACATTAGACAAATTGATAGGTGCATTAACACACATTTACGTGAGCATAATTAGAACAATAAACACACTCGACACCCTGGTAGCCAGCTACACATTGCAGCAGTTGTCAACGTCAGACAGATCTGGAAAGAACTACAGTTGTATCGCGATCTAGAGATACAAGACAAAGGGAGATCGTCGATGCCTTCACAATGCGCAATGCCGGCAATGATTTGCGTGTTAGTGCGCCATCGATACATTTCACTGATGATTAAGTGTTATTCGCGTTTACAAAGAACTTTAAACATAAGACATGGACCGACTTGAGGGGTGACCTGGATGGTTCTTCTCTTTCTATGTGGTTTTCGCACGCTACCGGTGTCCTTCTTTCTCGCACCCTGCATATTGTCTTTTTTCATCAAATAAATTGTTGTTAGTTCCCGCTCATGTTGTGTGCTACGTGTGTGTTCTTTTGTGCGTCTTTGTGTGAGACAGCGCGTCCAAAAGTATCAACTTATGTAGAAAGCATTAACCTTTTGAGGGTAGAATTTTTTTGCCAAATACGACCCGCCAGGGTCTATTTTTTAGGGTGACCATAACGTGACAAAAAAAAATCATTTGTGTTATGCGCACACATCATTTAATAATGAAAACACAGACAAATTCTAAAAAAAAGCTTATATGACTTTTAAAAAAGCCATAAGTGGAGAAGTTCACAGATGTACAACAATAACTGCATGAAGTGGCGTCAAGCGGAAACACAGAGGAAGAAAGGTCACCCTTGATTAAGTGGGCGTCGTCTCACGATGCTCGCTTTTGAGATGTCGCTCGCTCATCAAGCAATATTTCAGTCTGAACTAGTAACTCATTTTATGGCGGGCGGACACCCAATAAAATCACACCATCTCCCGCTAAAGGGGACCATGAGGCAATGCGAAGCAGCATTTCGGCATGTAGAGCCCGCGTTTCAGAGGGGCAGTGGAGAGAGGAGGGGAGAGGAGGTGGAGAAGGAGCGGAGGTGTGTGGAGAGGGCTTGCGCATGCGCAGTAAGGGTGGTCATGCCGCACCCCACCACCACCGGATTGAACTCCGCTATAAGATGCTTCACATCTAAAATAAGATTGTAAGTCGGCAGTAGTGATGCAGAACTATCGATGGTATCATCGATACTATCGACAGCTGAGTCAATCTCGAACTATCAATGGTAAAAAATACTAGTGGTAGCGCTATCGATAGAAACATATTTGATGGTACTAACATAGTATAAAATCAGCAGCACGAACTCACTGCAGAATAAACTTGGTTCTCCGCGCGCGTGGTACATAGGAGAGCCGAAGGAGCAGGCTGAAGGGCAAGAAAGTTGGCATGCTTGTGTTCTTCACCTGAGTGTGTTATTGCGATACCAATTATATGGACAGTCTTGGCTGATTTTTGCCGTCGCCGTCGCCGCCGTCATGGACCGTATATATATATATATATATATATATATATATATATATATATATATATATATATATATATATATATATATATATATTATATAACTGCAGATATGGTTCAATGGGCTTCTCGGTTAATGGGTATAATACAGCGGAGGCGTTGTCCACAGTGATATAAATATTTATTTCCCAACAGTTTCGGGAGGGGTGATGAAAACTGAAGAGGACGATGCGCGGCAGAGCGCGTGGGCACGGACGTGGACAGCGCCGCGAGAGAAAAAAGGAAGTTCAGTTCGATGAATAAACCGTCACCGAAGGGGACGTCAGTCTCTCTGTCTTCTATATAGTTTGGTGCCGAAACCCGGGAGAAGACTGACGTCCGGTTCCGAAGATGGACCGCCTGCGACGCACCAGAGGAGTCATTCGAGCCGCCGCTACAAAGCTCATCACGTCCGCCACCGAAGCTTTGCAAGCGGAGAATCCTTCTCCGACCGATCTGCAAGTCATCTTGGATGACCTCCAGGACAAAGACACGACGCTTGCAGATCTCAACCAAAAGATTGCTGATATCACAACAGACGGCGCCGAGTATGAGGAGGAAGTGACAATGGCTCTCGACTATCACGACAAGATCCGCAACACTATGAGCCGTGTCCGCTACCTTCTCCAGTCAGCTGCCAGGCCCGCGGACGGTGCTGCACCTGGCGTCGCTACCGAAACCAGGCCCCAAGAAGTCTCCGCTCAAGCAAGTAACCGATCACAGCTACGAGTTGCCTTGCCGAAATTACAGGTACCCGTTTTCTCCGGGGAACTTCGCGAGTGGCAGGGATTCTGGGAACATTTTGAGGCCACGATCCACAACAACTGCGAGCTGTCGGACATTGAAAAGTTTTCTTATTTGCGATCTTACGTAACCGGAGCTGCGAAACGTGCGATCGAGGGTGTGCGCCTGGAGCAAGCGAATTACGCGGTGGCAGTCAAAGTGCTCAAAGAAAGGTTCGGCCGTCATACCGCTCTTGTAGACGAACATATTGATAGCTTGCTTGCAATCGCTACTGTGGATCATTCGTCCAATCTATCGCAGCTGCGGGAACTATACGAAGAAGTACGATTTCACACCAGCTGCCTGGATAGCCTTGGAGTTCAAGCATCGGAGTACGCTGTTATTCTTCACCGAGTGCTTATGCGAGCTCTCCCCGAAGACATCGCCATTCTCTACCGGCAACGCATGAAGGAGACCGAAGCGAACGACGGGGCTACTCCAAGGTCACGGCAAGAAGAGGTGCGTGACGTGATGAAGTTTCTGCAGATACAGATCGAGAGCAGAGAAGAGAGCTCTCGTTCGAGGAGCCTACGAAAATCTAGCCTCGTGGCACAGGAGCAAAGACATCCTCGCTTACAACCGCCGGTACCGTCAGCAGTAGCGCTAGCCGCAGGATCTGCAAACAACAGCCATGCCTGCTGCGTACTGTGTGGCCACCGTGACCACATTGTGAAGGACTGTCAGACTATCATGTCAGCCGACGAAATTCGGCGGCGACTAATCGAGAAGAACTGCTGCTTCAGATGTGCCAGAGAGGGACACGTCGCACGAAAGTGCCGCAACGCAGCGTGGCTCAAGTGCAAGCATTGCGCAAACCATCATCTTACCGCACTTTGCGCAATATGGAAACCCTACAACCACCCGAATGCCGACAGAAGTGACACAACGAAAACCGACAGCGTGCCAGTCACTACCAGTGCTCCCGCAAGCAGTTCTACGTCGCCATCTCCAGCTGTTCTCATGCAAACGGCCACAGTATGGGTATCGGGAAGGCACAATTCCGTGCTGGTTCGTATACTGCTTGACACCGGCAGCCAAAGAACATTTATAAGACGCGACTTGTCCACCAGACTCGACCTACCTTCCGTCGGCACAGAAGACCTGTCTCTGCTAACATTTGGCAGCTCCAAACATTCCCGAACTTACAGATACCGAACCGTGCAACTCAAGCTGCAGAGTCGTTTCGATACGCACGGCATCACGGTGGATGCTCTTGAAGTGCCAGAAGTCTGCATAGTGAGGACGCCAGCTATCGGACAAGATCTTCTGGTGCAGCTGCGCGAGCGCAACATGCTTGTTGCCGATGAACAGCAGCTAGGAGACCGACCGACCCAAACCATCAGTGTCATCATTGGATCGGACCACTATTGGCGTATAGTAACGGGAAGAATCGAACGCCTGAGTAGTGACCTATGCGCCGTTGAGACGATCTTTGGTTGGCTGGTGCAAGGCATTTATCAAGTCGAAACTGCTAAAGAATTGCATCACGGGAACTACAGCACATCGGCTCTATTCCTTGCGTGTGAGCGCCATAGCCAAGCTACACCTTGTATGGTTGACCCGACCGAGATGTGGCGACTCGATGCGATAGGAATCACCGACCCTTCGGAAGATGTCGGCACTTTGGATCAAGCATCATTGAATCTGTTCACACAGTGCATGCACAAAGAAGCCGGTCGGTATGTGGTTCCTCTCATGATAAAGCACCAGGGACGATTGACTAGCACAAACCGAAGTGTCGCGGAAACCCGACTTAAACGCCAACTTCAGCGCTTCGAAGGACAGCGGGCGCTGTTGGAGGAGTATGACCGCACCATCCGGGAGTACTTCACAGAAGGTCACGCCGAACGTGTCGACACCTCTTCAGAGCCAGGAGCGACCGTTTACTACCTTCCTCACCATGCCGTCGTCCGTCGAGATGCTATCACTACAAAGATCCGGGTAGTGTTCGACGCATCTTCACACGAACGCGGCGAGTCATCGCTCAACGATATCTTAGACAAGGGAGTCAAACTTGGTGCCGAGCTCTTGCAACTCCTGGTACAGTTCAGAATGAACCCAATTATTTTGACAGCGGACATCCGAAAGGCTTTTCTACAAATTTCCATCCGACAAGAAGACCGCGACGCTCTCCGCTTTTTATGGGTCAACCGAATCACTGACGAAGAAGGGAAACCACCTCGCATCGTCGAATGGCGAATGACTCGAGTGCCCTTTGGAGCGTCATCAAGCCCTTTCCTTCTGGCTGCTACTTTACAGCATCACTTCGACATGTGGAAAAAGACTGAGCCAGTACTAGCTACACGCCTACAGAAAGCATTCTACGTAGACGACCTCGTCATAGGTGCTTCCACCGACGAAGAAGCTCTCGAACTCTACCGTGCTGCACTGAATATTTAGCAGACGCAAGTATGGAGCTGAGAAAGTGGTGCTCCAATTCACGCGTTCTTGGTCGTAAATTTCTCCAGGACAACACTTCTATCGATAGCATTGGAGAAACCAGAGAAACAACAAAGTTGCTCGGCTTAGTATGGGACCGCAAGAATGACGACATCGTGATCAGCCCGCAGGCCGTTTCCGCGTACGTCTCTGCACACTCAGCCACGAAACGCACCATTCTGCAGTCATTCGCTAGACTTTACGGAGCCTTCAACAGTTCATATGGGATTTCAACGAGCTCCACCCATCAATTAAATTCACGCATAGCATTTTTAAAACTAGCATTAACTTCTTGGACGTGACTGTTTCAGTCAAAAATGAACGCCTTTCAACAAACCTTTACAGAAAGCCTACAGACCGGCAAATGTACCTACATTTCAACAGTAGCCATCCAAGACATTGCAAGACGGGTGTTTCATATTGTCAGGCCTACCAGTATCGAAGAATATGCACCGATATACAGGAATTTGACAAACACGCAGAACGCTTAAAGAATTCCCTATCACAACAAAATTATCCCGAAGACATTATTGACGATGCCATACTACGTGCTCGCAGCGTGAACCGGAATGACATAATTAAGGAGCCAAAAACAGTATCCAAAACAACTTCCCAAACAAAGCTTGCACTAACTTCTCATCGGTGCCACGAGTTAACAACATACTTCCCACCACTTCAACATAATTAGGCAAAGCAAACGACTGACCTCCATCTTCGCGGAGCCACCTCGCGTGGTGTACCGCAGGGATAAATACCTGAAGGACATTCTTGTCAGAGCAAAAACAAACCCGGCCAAAATTGAGCCAGGGTGCCGCCCCTGCGGAAAAGCTCGTTGCAAGGTATGCCCACACATAGTCACAACGCGTGAATCAAAGGCAAGCTTCTCAGATTTCAAATTCAACATCACCCAAAACAGAAATTGTGACTCCAGCAATGTGATATACATGTTACATTGTAACGTATGCGGGCAAGAATGCATCGGCCAAACGGACACGCCATTTCGGCTGAGGTTTAATAATCACCGGTACCACGCCACTTCACTGCCAAAGCTACCCTTATCCAGACATCTACGCTTGCCAAACCACAGCTTTGAAAATATCAGCGTAACTCTTTTACAGTCCGGTTTCCAAAACACGCGCGCGCGCGAACAACGTGAGGCATATTTTATCTTTAAATTTAGAACATTATCAGCCGGCATCAATGAGGACCCTGGAAGACTCTCCTGTCTCCGAGAGATAAGCCAAAATGAATTTGACAACATGGAATCATAATTGAGACCATACCTCTTTCTTGACTGGCTCGTACGTGTGCAATGTCGTTTACTTTCTTGGTTTTCTTTTCTTTTCTCCCTTTTTTGTTTATTTTTTGTTCATGTTTTTCACTACTTGTACAATGTAAAGTGCTTACGCTCGTCTACCACTTGGAGCCTATTCACAGGGAGTGGGCGGAGATGAAAGGCGGGATGCCGACCCATTAAGGGGTGCTCTTCCCTCAGGTGCTCCACTCTGCCCTCCGCGACAACAATTTTGGGTGGCCCTGCGCCCGACGTGAACAGACAAACACCTTTAACGACTTAATGCCATACACAGTTAGCATTTTTCTTTTTCTCTTTTTTTTTCCTCGCCTCGCTTTCTGACTTCGTCGGTGTTCTTCTCTCACCTTTCTCGTTTTTTCTTTTTTTTTCTTTTTCCTCGTAATCTATCTCCCCTACTCTCTGAAATGTCCTTGAAGGCGAGAGCGACGCGGCAAGAAGCAAGACCGAACTTCGACGTCAGTTTTAACTCATCCCGCGATGAAGGGAGGCCCCCTCCCGAAACTGTTGAGAAATAAATATTTATATCACTGTTGACAACGCCTCCGTTGTATTATACCCATATATATATATATATATATATATATATATATATATATATATATATATATATATACAGGGTGTCCCAGCTATTTTTAGCCAAGGGTTAAAAAATACAATATTAGAGGCAGGCGAGTGAAATCAGTTGCAAATTGCTGACAGCCACCTTGCGCACTACAGACAAGTTTTTGTTTGTAATTAACTAATTTGTTAATTAGGACGATTTAACTAAATTGCTAAATATTGACTTTAGGCGAGAAATGCTGCTTGCAAACTTCGAGAGCGTCTTCAGAAACCCCAATTGCATTATTTGCGATAAAGAAAGTCTCACGTATACCATTTTTTCCAAGCTGCACGGAAAGCCCGCGAAATACAAAAAGAACCACGTGACTAGTGCGCGCGCGCGCCGCGAGTATGCTGCCCTCAGCCGTGGTTTGAGCGAACGAAATCACCTGCGGCCGCGACTCGCTGTCTCAGTTGCAGCGGTAGGCCGATAAGTTAAAGGTGGTTTCTTGGCCCGCGCTTGCTACAACTTGCATCGTCACGCGCGCCAACTGGCTGGCAACGGGCCAAGGAACCACCGCCCACGTATCGGCCTACCGCTGCAACGGAGCCGGCGAGTCGCGGCCGCAGCTGATTTCGTTTGCTCAAACCACGGCTGAGGGCAGCATTCTCGCGGCGCGCGCGCGCGCAAGTCACGTGGTTCTTTTTGTATTTCGCGGGCTTTCTTTGCAGCTTGGAAAAAATGGTATACGTGAGACTTTCTTTATCGCAAATAATGCAATTGGGGTTTCTGAAGACGCTCTCGAAGTTTGCAAGCAGCATTTCTCGCCTAAAGTCAATATTTAGCAATTTTGTTTAATCATCCTAATTAATAAATTAGTTAATTGCAAAACAAAAAATTGTCTGTAGTGCGCAAGGTGGCTGTCAGCAATTTGCAACTGATTTCACTCGCCTGCCTCTAATATTGTATTTTTTTAACTCTTGGCTAAAGATAGCTGGGACACCCGGTATATATATATATATATATATATATATATATATATATATATATATATCAAAGCCGTAAAGCAAAATAATTCAGGAAAACTTCAGCCTGCTAACGGCGAGCTATTTATATACACCACTTACAGCAGCATGCTTTCTTAGTTACCACATAGATGGCGCGATGGGCTCGCGTGGCGCGCTTTAAAGTTCGTCGCCCCGTTCCTGCGAACGCCGTTGCTCTTCCACCCACAGAGCGCGGTCCCCTTCGTGTGCTTATCTCAAGGAAAGAAGGGGGCGGCTGGCGGGGGTGGGGGAGATCGGGGGGTTGTATGTCTTGTGCTTTCCCCGCGATGTCCGCGCTGAAGTCACAGAGCGTACGAAGGTCACTTCGCTGGCTGCAGCGGTCGCGTTTGCTTAAAGAGCGCGCTGTTCAAACAGAATAAGAAACAACTGAGACAGTTCGCTCTCGTCCTGTGTGTACCTGTTCGTTCGTTTCGTGCGTCCTGCTTTATGTTAGAGCAGTGCGCTTCCAGTGTCGAGCTGTGACGCATGATAGTTTTCGTTCGTCCTGTGTGCGTTCTTTTCGTGCGTCCTTTGGGCTCGAGCGACGCGCTGGCAATTTTGAGCTGCTTTCGGTTCTTCGCGTTACATTCCAATTTATTGCTATCGCATTCATTGCTTCGACGTTACGGCGAAACTTACTTTTTTCTGACACATGATCATAAAGTCAAACTATTCAGCTGTAGCGGAAAGGAAAGCGTTACATACAGTGGAACTGCGCGGCTTATGGCAGGCCCGTAACAGCATCATTATTCACACCACTACCGATAGTATTGTCACGCGGTTGTGACGGTGAGGAATGCTGAAACAAGGCAGGCAAATACGGAGCTCTTTATTTGGGCGATGTTGTGAAAAAAAAAACAAATAAAACTGACAGCGGCTGCGCACCGACAGCGGCGGGAACTGTCGTCGGCCGTCGAGTAATCTGATCATCGGTGGAAAGCGCCGTCTAACATCATTCATCGAACCTTCCAGCGTTATCGCTGGTGCTCGCGTAAGCTCCCGAATAAATTTGACTATTCGCGTCCGGCGCGTAATCTTAACAGAACGATCTCAAACAATCGTGATGCTTCTCAAACATTACGGCGCGGTATGCGTCAAACGTTGCTAACAGTCTTTGTGGGTGAAACCCGAATACATCGAAACAAAGCAATGAACAAGCGTAGCAGTAAGATCGCTACTAATATTAACCATGGTACTACCGATTGCACTTTCGATAGTTTGTCGGTAGTAGTACTATCGATAGTTTGTCGACACTATCGATAGTTATAGAAAAAAAAAACTATCGATGCTATCGATAGTCAATTTACCGAGAGTTCTGCATCACCAGTCGGCAGTCAAGCGGCGATTCCTCCGAATCGCCGCTTGACTGCCGAGTCGAGTGAACCTAGTGTCGATTTCTCCGAATCGCAGCAGAGAAGCCGGCGCACGCTTCCATAGAGCAAGAGACCTGCGCGAGTGAGCGCACAGAAGACGACTGTATGGTTCGTTGTGTGCGCATCCGGAAAGTAAAAAGTCAGAAACCTATAATAATCCTTCGTCTTATTGCCAACGAGGCAAAAGTGGTTTTTCTGAGTACAGCGAAAGCAGCCACGGCAGCATCATTTGTGTCAGCCAGCACCTGCGCTGAAGCAGGCGCAGTCGTGCCTGAGGGAGCAATGAACGAGAGAATAGCATCATGGTCACCCTTCAAGAGATTCATTCCAAACCAGACAACCTTCAGTTTTGCGGGCGCGACTTGCAGGAACGACCCGAAGGGCGATACCAAGAGTAGATGGTGCACCTCTGTAAGAAAGCATAAAAAAGACTGAGAGACATGGGGACAGGAAAAAGATCCTTGTATTCCCGCAATGTGGCAGCACATGCCAAGGAATAGAAATAATCATCGAAAAAGGCGCGCTTTTTCAACATATGTACACGTACGTCATTCACAATCTTGAAGGTGTTTGCGGAGGATAGGCAGTCGTGGCCACTGTTAGAGGGAACACGGAGCGAGTGACCGCGCTCCGCGGAGCGCCACGACGGGCGCCGTGCGAACTATTGCGGTGCAAGCGCAATCAGCGCCACAGGCGGAGTTAGCTGCGCGTCATCTGCTACGGTGCCTCCCACTTCGCCTCGAGCGGCGAAACCTAGATTGCGCGCGTGCTTTGGAATACACAAAGCCTGTAGATATTATTCTGAATCAGTTATGAAAGCGCACAGGCATGCTGTACGCCTAAAATATTAACTGCGCCTTTTACTTCTAAAAGTCCCCTTTGATCACAGAGGGTGGGTTTCAGAATTGGCATGCTAAGGAAGTAAAAAAATCGCACGACAAACAAGAGATATTGATAAATCTGTGCTTCAGATATATATATATATATATACATATATATATATATATATATATATATATATATATATATATATATATATATATATATATATATATGTATATATATATGATGAAGCCATGACCACGGCTGCAAATGAAGCTTAGATGGTCTCTTTCCTTTCGGAGACAATTGAGGCAACAGGGTGCAGCGTCCGAACCAATGACGAAAGCGAATTTTAGTACCTCGTTGCATCTCCCCCGGAGGCAATCGCGGCAGCCATCCTACATGGCAGGGAACTGTATAACGAATCCAGAAAGGTGGCGTCCAGCTTAAGGAGTTCCCATACAGCGTGGACTGCTCTCCAAAGGCTGTCCCTTGACATTCCATGGAGGGGCTAGGATGCGAGTGCCGCTTTCATTTGGCCCCAAATATTTTCAATAATATTGAAGTCTGGTGACTGGGGCGGCCACTCTAAAACGGCGATGTTGAGCTGGCGTAGTAGGGCTTCAACTTGCTTCGAAGTGTGCACAGGCGATCGGTCGTGTTTGAATACAGGACCAGCCCCGGAGAAGTGCACCTTTGCAAGTTCGCGATGGGCCACTGTGGTCAAAATTTCGCAGTACTTGTTCGCTGTGAACTTGCCGTCGATTCTCACAAGAGGTCCGAGACCGTCTTTTCTGATCATGCCCTACACACTTACAGTTGACCTTCCAGTTTTCGAGACTCTTTGTAAGAACTTTGGCTGGTACCTGCATCAAGGAAAAAAAAAGAAAAGAACATTTGGGTGTCTAGACTACCGATTGTGAACGCATAAAATAAGGAAACGTACAGATAGCTGAAGCAGTTACGAACCTGTTCAAGCTATATGTTTAAACGTGCAGCGTTTGCAATGCCTTTACGATTAACCGCAGTCTCATAAGCCGTCATTGCCTTCTTCTAAACGATTTCGGTGCACGTTAATGATTCCTAGGTGGTCAAAATTAATCCGGAGCCCCCCCCCCCCCCCTTACGGCGCGTCGCATCGCCTGTGTAGCGTCGGCCGTTACACCTCATAATCAATAATCGTCATGTAAAAGAAAGCATCCGGGAGTCTCGAGATGTATGCATGCAAACGGAATGAAACAGCCATTTAAACGTATTTACATTACAAAATTGGAAGCCCATGCTGGAAGCACATTTCTTTCTTACAAAAAGCACGTTTGCCAAAACACATTCTCGCGTAGCTTACCGGGTGTTGTCACGGCGACAAATACGGGCTTGCTGATCGCACGATGTAGTGAACGTGCACTCGTCTGTGAAGACGACTTGCTTCCAATCCTCAGTTGAACGTTGCGCATGCAGTCGAGAAAACTGCAGCCGTTTTTCTTTGTTCTGAGCGCGAAGGAGAGGCTTTTGGGCTGCAATCCTGCTCTTCTGACCCACTTCCCGGAGGCGTCGCTTGACCGTTGTCACGGATGCTCTCAAGTCGAAGGTATTTTTGATTTGCTGAGCAGAGAGACCTGGCTTCACGGCTGCCACCGCAACGATTCAAGCATCCTCTTATTCAGTCGTAACTCGAGACCTCGGCTTCCGCGGAGCATCCTTGATCCGGCGGCAAGATTTAAATGCTCTTACGATCCTGGTGACTGTGTTGAGCGTTCTTCCCGTCGCTTCGGCGATTTTTCACTGCGACCTACCCTTGAAATAGAGCTCGACAATTTCCCAGCGCTTATTCTCAGGAACTCTGGCCATGCCGGAATGTATTGCTTTGACAAAATGCCCACTTAGAACACATGCAGCCCCTTTTAAACTCATAACGAGCAGAGTTTTATCAAAAGCGGGTGTGACTTTCGTCGCCTAAATGCGCTGTTTGACATGTGAAGCATCCAAGGCACACGCTGTTAATCTTATGCCACGTGCTCTATTTCGTTTTGTAACCAAGTGAAATTTGAGCGACCAACTTCATTTTGCGACGAAAACGAACGTCGGAAATTCGAAGCCGAATACTGGGTGTAGCATGAACGGCGCGCCTAGATAACCAAGTTCAAATACTGTCTATCGAGCTCCATAGCTACAGTATTTTGAATTACAGCGCGTGCGGCGAAGTGGGAGGCACCGTAGCAGACGACGCGCAGCCAACTCCGCCTCTGGCGCTGATTGCGCTTGCGCCGCAATACTTCGCGCGGCGCCCGCTTGGTGGCCCGAAGAGAGCGGCCACGCGTGCCGCGTTCCCTCTAACAGTGGCCGCGACAGTACATCTAGTACATCAGTGACACTGAAAGGGTTAACCGCAGGTCCGTATCCAGTAATTCTTTTTTTTTTGGGGGGGGGGGTGGAGGAGGAAGGGGGGGAGTGGCATTGGCTGAAGGCCTTGACCATTTTAGAAAAACGCCCATTTTCATTATTTGCTGTAAAACACTCCCCTCCATCAGAATTTCGAGGGGGCCGGACAGATGCCCCCCCCCCCCCCCCCCTGGCTACGGGCCCGGTTAATCGCGTAC